>NC_143547.1:97831918-98131918 GCF_031878675.1 Megascapheus bottae | reverse complement strand
TAGAGATTCTGATAACATAGTTTGGTGGGAATAGTCTGGCAATATTTTCAAATTTTCCTTAGGTTTATAAAAATCTTTGGAATCCAGTCATGAAATAATAATAACAGTATATCCTGGAGAAATTGCATGGTAACATAACTTTCTTTTGGGAAACAAAGTAGTTAAAGGAAATTTTAGTAAACTGAGAAAAGTTGCTAAATGTTCCATTGATTAAATATTGTCTCTTTATGCTTTGATTTATTAAAGCATATTGTGTTTCAAGTTTATGTTTCAGCAAATTCTTCAAACAAGTTCAAGAACTATTAACCTTGAGATATTTAGGCATATAGTCATGTAAATCAATACATAAAAATATACAGATGTAAATAACCATTGACAGGAGTAAATAAAATGTAAATGAATATCATGGTCCATGTGTAGTTTCATACTTGTGCAAATATTCATTTATTAAAATTATTTATATAGTAATACTCATAAGAAGAAAACAGAAACAAATAGACCAACACATAAAATAATACTAAAGGCCTTTTAAAGAAAAGTTCGTGATGGAGATATTAATGAAGTTGGTATGTTAGTAGTCAGATAAACTATTGTTTTGTCTTTACTTTTGTCTCTGAATATTTCTGAGAACTTTCTGTGCACAACTGATTCCAATGAGTTGGAGACTCATCACTTTGTTAGAAAAGGAGAGATGATATTTTCGTTTTGTTCATTGTTCACAGTATTCATTTATCTCAAATTTATTAACAGGTTATATAGACTCTGAGCTAATTCCTTTAAATGGATAAATGCCAGATTTGATAATAGCAATAAAAATAGTGAACTTATTTGAGAAATAATTATTTGAGAAATAAGTACTATGCGTCTATGATCTAAATACCATAGTTACTTTGCTTAATCTTCATAACACTTCACACTAAGTAATGACTTAAATTCATTTTGTGAGGCTGAATCTTGATAGCTAAGTAACACCAGAATTTATATAATCACTGCTACATATATAAGAGAGCCTGACTTCAAAGGCAATTCTACTCTTTCAGAAACTCCTTCCTTCCACCCTTCTCTAATTTTATTGCCTATCATTGTTCTTTTTTATCTTCCCACTTCTTTCAGTACTGTTACCTTTCTGAGATTATTTATTGGCTTTTCTTTTTTCTTAAGTTTATTCTAACTGCCCCAATTTTCATTCCTTATCCTCTGCAATTAAAAATCAGTCTTCATCAGTTTCTTAAGCAATTTCCTACAAGTTCACCAATCCCTTAATTCTACATTTAGGAAAGTTTTCTTAGTTCCTATCATCTTTGACTTTTACTTAGGGTGAACAAAAGAGACCACTGAACAGAGAAGAATTGCCTATTAACTGGGTTGTTTAAATGCATTACTAAAGTGCTTTTTCATCTGTGTTCAGTTTTTTTTGTCTTCTCACCATTTTATTTTGTTTTGTTTTCCCCACCCCCAGGGGCCAAAAGTTTTTAATAGTAATGTTCCTTGATCAAGGAACAAGCAGGAACAGTATCCTACAATTTTTCATTCAGAGGATCTTTCTAAAAATTGTTACAAGAACAATTAAAAGCCAGTTACATTTATGAGAATCTTTCTTCACTACAATAATCAAATGTCTGTTATATTTCTAAGTGAAATTCATATGAATGGTAAATAATAAAAACTAACTGAAGTGAACTCAACCATTGTCTTATATTATTAGTCACACAGAAAACTATACACAAGTGATGAACTTATACTTAAGTCAGTCAGGTAATGTACAAAAAATATTTCAGTGAAAGGGCTTTCTGCCTTCTATTTCTGTCCTAGTAGTCTATTTTAACGTGTGTCTGAGAGTGGTAAAATGTGCTAAAATATAGAGTTCAGTACTGGCTAAAGCAATAATTTTATACTGATTCTTTACTCAATCTGCTTCTTCATGAAACTTGATAAGAGAAAAACAAAATAAATTGTTTTTAGGAAAAGTTCCAAGAAATATACAAACCCTTGTATCTTTGGTGAGTATACTAAAATTATATCCATCAAAGCTATCAATCTTTCCTAGCCTCCAGATGCTTTATTCAAAAAGAAAAGACATATTTTTTCCACAAAGCCCTCTCCTTAAGGCAGATATCAATGTCAACCTAAGATTTCTTCTCTTCAGTATATTCTTAATGGGGAAAAATGGAATATGGGTGCATGTGCACTTTAGTTATATGCATAATCACATGATATCATGAGTTTCTAAATGGATGAAAGTTCCTTTTTATTTTTTTCTAGCAGGTAATATTGCTTTGATCTATTTTCTTTATGGCTTGAAAATTATTGGCATCAACTTACATTTCTTTTCATTACAATTATTCTTCTTTCCAAAGAAAAAAGCTGTTTATAAGCATAAAAATGCTAAGTTCTAGGATTGATAAATGTGTCCATAATAAGTTTCATGACATCAGATGGACTGAACCATATTTAATTCCTCAGAACCATATACATAGAAAAAGCTTGGACGTGGTGCTATGGCTTGAGTGGTAGGGCTGTAGCCTGAGAAAACCCAAGGACAGAAGTCAGGCCCTGAGTTCCAGCCCCAGAACTGGATAAAATCTGCAATCACCAGTTTGGTAGTGCCTGGAACATAGTAGGGATTCACTATATTTTTAATTCAGACTAAATTCAAATGTTGTGCAGGCTGGTCTAGACGTCATTGATTGATGACTCCATTTATTTTTTGTGTTACAAGGAAATCTCTTACGAGGATAGCTGTATTAAAATGTATCAGACAGATAAATACATGTATATATAATATACCAGGTAACAAAGTCAAACAAAGTCAGATACAGTAAACAATAAGAAAATAAAGAAAAGAAATAACAACATAGTACATATATTTCTTTATTTGAAATACGGAAGGGAGGGGGGAAAACAAGATGATCTGGAAGGGGTGGCAAGAGGGAAAGAGGGAAAAAACATGAAGCTTCGAGAAGTAATGTACCCATTACCAGATGAATATAAATGGTAAACCCTCTATACATTATCCGGACAATAAAAAATAAAATAAAATATATCAGACAGCCCATACTATTTTATCCATGAATACAATAGCCTAACTTCTACAACTAGATTGCCTGATCTGCATATACTTTAAACAATATCTAATATAACTAATGTAAGCATTAAGACTATTGCATATTTTAATACAATGCTCTGACTAAATTACTACTTTGTTAGCACTCAACTAATAGTAAATGAATATGAAATTATGAGAAATATGCTAGTAAATGCTTATTTCAGTGTCAAGACTATGGTTTAGATGAGCTGAGCATTTTCCAGGGCTCCATTAGATTACTAACCAGAAGCAGAATTTGTTAATACATGTATTAAAAGTTTATTTTCTAACTTTGAACTAGTTGTCCTTCTTTGTGATATTTTCATTTTCAGGTACAGGTGTTTGAACTCTAAATCTCATGTTTTCAACACCAGCTCTGCTGGTGCTCTCCTACTTGACCTTTGCCTCAATTATGGCATGGCTCTAGTTATTTTAGAAATGAGGTCTGCCCTTGCTAGTTATGAACTGTGATCCTCTAGATATCCCCTTCCTAATCAGCTAAGATTACAGTGTCCTGCTGAATCACTTGTTCTTCACAGGCAGCATTTAAAATGTCTATTCAACAGTGAAGTGTACTTTTCAAAGACAGTTTTCACATAAAATACAATTATCTTAGAGATGCAAAACAAGGCAATAATTGGAAATCAGAGTTATATATCAAGTAATTTCCTCCCCTTTGGAATCAAAGTGCACTGAACGATGAATCCTGAAATTGACAACAACAAAATTGAAAAACATTCTAATCATTTTTGTAAATCATTTGCCTCAAATAATAAAAATAAAACTACACATTTATCTCTTCTTTAATTTATAGTCTAAAGAGAAAAAAATGAATGTTCCTATTTTCAGCATTTACTGTTACAAAACCCCATGGATATACATCCTTAGAGTTATTTTGCAATTATGCTTTATAAAAGTTGACAAGTACTTAGAGTGTGAAAAATACAGAAAATTAAAGTTGCTTCCTGACACAGAGTATTCTTTAGATCTTCAGTGACTCAACATCACATTTTTTATATAAAACAGTCAACAGAAATAGGAAACTTGAGATGAAGAATTCAGGGACAGTGCCCAGGCCTAGAATTCAAGTCCTACAACAAGCAACAACAAAAATATACTAATGGTACCTTGTAAATAAATAGACCTTTTTATTTTATTATAGTATTTTAGCTTTTATAGTATTAGTTACTGTCTAGACATCCTTTATCAAGTTTTACCAAAACTGAGCTGAAGCTTCTATTTTACTTTCCAAAGTCAAATCAAAGAAGAAATGCATGCAAAACCTTAATTCTGGTCATCTTCCTTGCCATTTTCCTATCAATATGCAATTTTTCTTGACTAAGTCAAATGCAAGCTGTTATAGAAATTTAGTATCATTGGTAAATGTCGATGGCATATTCACGATATTTTCTTTGTGGGTTTGTACTACTGGCTGACTTAAAATGATTCAATATTTATCAGCAACTCTTATTAAAATAGATTTAAAAATCCAACTGTATCTGATGGCACAGAAATCAGATTAATTTGAGTATATTGAATATTGGAACAGAAACTAACATATTACAGGTAGATCTTGAGAATTATATAATTTGCAGTTTATATAGCTGACTGTCCATAAAGCAACTCCATTTGTGGGTGAAGTTAATCTTGAGACACTTTTAATTTTATAAATTTACTCTGACTTGGTTTATTTGAGAGCCTGGCCTAGAATCTAACTGATTAGAGAAATGAATTCTTTTCATAACTAGAATCAAAACAAAAAAATTTTAAATAACAAGTTTGGAATTTTCTAGCTTCATTATGAACTAAATTTTCTCATTACTATTTTGAAATCAAATAATGTTTCTCATATCAGAATTTTAAAATATAGTCTACTATTACAGATCTGTTATATGAGATATGACAAATTATTGTCTACATTCACTAATTCCAGGTAAAATATGCATTTCTTTAAAAGGGAACAATTTATTGATACCATATGATTCAGTGAGTTGTTTCTACAATAATATTCAAGTTATGTACAATTAGCTTGTTTTTTATGAAGGAACATGTGTTTTGTTTGTAAATATGTGTGTGTATATATGTCATGGATATCAGTGGTTTTAGAGTTTTTGACAAAGTTAAGAACCTGGCTTTTTCAAATACCTCTCCTTTTTACAAGAAAAGGAAATCCTTGCTTTTAAGATAACCATAATGAAAACTCACTGCAAATACCAATACTAATAAAATAAAAAGCATTATTTCCTAGTAGTTTAAAAAAAGAAAATTTCTGAATGAAGATCAAGACTTCTAAAATTCCATAATGTTACATTGAATATAATTCTGCCATTCATTAAAATGTGATTATAAATTAAAAATACTCACATAACACTATGAGAAAATTGTATAGGAAAGTCCTCAATATTTTAAAATTTAATCATACATGTATTCATATTTCTGTCTTTTCTCATACTTCCCAATTGTACCATTACGAGATTGTAATTGATTCACCACAACCCATTAATTCTTAGTCAAATTAATATAACATTAAATTCGAGATATAGTTGATATAGTTATCACCATGTCAGCACATCTAGTGTAATTTACTTTAATAGGATTTGGCTTTAATCGAGCTTCTAGACAGAGAATTTTGTGTCAGAATTTAGCCAGAATGATTATCGTCCTTTTAGGCCATTTTGTAAATGTGTGCTTATTGGAGATTTGAATATAGATGGAATAGTTAAACAACTATTACTTTCATATATCTCTCTTGGAGGCAATGTGCTTTAATGGAAAATACACTGTATAAAAAGCCTGAATGCTTTCTTCACAATGCACCTCCTAATTGACTTAATGCACAACACTGGAAAAGTCAATGTGGTTCAATTATCTCACTGTAAATTATGAAAAACTTCTCATATACAAGAATCAAATAAAATGATGTGTGGAAGGGAGTATGAAATGATTTTCAGTATGCACTTCTAAATTAGAAAAGAAAACTTATAGGAAGCAGACATATAAAACTACCACCAATTATACCAAATATACACAGTGTTCGTTCCATATTAAATTTTACTAACTCCTTTTACTCTCAGCTGCATTTAAGACATCCATTTGCCTTTGACAATCAGAAGTTTCACTGTAGTATTTCAAGTACTGTTTTATTCTTCCTGGGACTAGGGATTGAAATTATGGATTCAAGCTCTCACTTGACTATTTTGCTCAAGAATGGCACACTACCACTTGAGTCACTCATCTACCTAATGTTCATTGCTACTTAATTGAGGGTAAAAGTCTTGAGAATTTTCCCAAGCTGCTTTCACCATCTATACTCAGATCTCAGCCTTCTGAGTAGCTAAGATATAAGAGCCATTGGTGCCTGTTTTCTTTACTTTATATATACTTTTCTTCCTAAACCTCATTTTCAATAATTTCTCTAGCTATGTTTTTGAAAAATACTTCAATTCCTCGTGGAAATATTTAACAATTATACATATCTTTAAACTCAAACTTTGTTTTCTTATTTTTGAGTTTTAAGAATAATTTTAGCAACTATACCTTATTAAGTAGATGTTTTGTAACTATTCTGTCCTATTTTAGTGACTTGTGTTTTCTTTCCCTTAATGATTTGCTTAAGAAAGTTGTGTTTTTTAAGCTTAAGGAACTGTAGATTACTAATTTCTTGTGTCATACACAGTGATCTTGATATTGTCTATAAAACTAACCAAAATACAAGGTCATAGATATTTTGCAACATATTTTAGAATATATATTTATGCAATATTCATATATGTGTTTTTTATTTTGAGAACTATTGTTTTTTTGTTGTTATTGTTGTTTTGCTTTGTTTTGTTTTGCCAGTCATGGGACTTGAACTATGGGGCCTGGGCACTATCCCTGAGCTCTTCAGCTCAAAAATATCACCCTACCCCTTAAGCCACAGAGCACTTCCGGTTTTCTGATGATTCATTGGAGATAAGAGTCTCATGGACTTTAGTGCCCAGGGTGGCTTTGAAACTTGATCCTCAGATCTTAGCCTCCTGAGTAGGTAGGATTACAGGTGTGAGACACTGCACCCTGCTTGAGCATTGTTTTTGTACTTGTACTTATATGAGATGTGTGAGTAATGTGTCTAGTTGTTTTAGTTTTTGTCATTTATTTCACAGATTTTTTTTGAAAATTCTTCCTTTTCCCATCAATTTGCTTTTTATTTTTGGTTAAAGAAAAACTGATTATACTAATGATTTTTTTCTTAGAGTACTCATTTTTTATTCTGTTGATCTTGCAAACATTCACCTGTAATCCTAGCTACTCAGGAAGCTGAGATCTAAGGATCTCAGTTCAAAGCCAGCCCAGGCACTAAAGTCCATGAGATTTTTATCTCCAATTAATCGCCAGAAAACAGGAAGTGGTGCTGTTTCTCAAGGAATAGGGGGCAGGTAGCCTTGAGCTGAAGAGTTCAGGGACAGCACCCAGGCTTAGAGTTCAAGACCTAGGACCATTGTTTCAGTGTTATAGTTTACTTGGATATTCTTGATTCCTGGGACCCTTGTATTTTAACATTAGAATTAATTTAATGTGTTGTGGTGAATCATTACTATCTAGTAATGGTGCAATCGGGAAGTCTGAGTAAAGACAGATTGTTATATGCTTGAAATTACTTGGTTGGAATATTTAATCTAGAGAGACGGTTGGGAACATCTGAATTATTATGTAGCCAGTCTATCCATGTTGATAGGCTGTCTCTAGAGTTTTGCCTTTTTTTGCTTAGGAAAGCAACTTTATAGCTTTCCACATATATATCTTGTACATACTTTGTCAGATTTTTATTTAATATGTATTTCTTTCGTTTGGGAGGGGTCAGTCGTAGGGCTTGAAATCTGAGGTTGGGTGCTGTCCCTGAGCTCTTCAGCTCAAGGCTAGTGTTTTACCACTGGAGCCACAGTGCCATTTCTATTTTATTGTGGTTAATTGGAGATAAGAGTCTTATGGACTTTTATGCAAGGCTGACTTTGAACCGTGATCCTTCAGACTCAGCCTCCTGAGTAGCTAGGATTAGAGGAGTGAGCCATCAGAGTCTGGCTGTATCTATTTCTTTTGATGATAGCATATTGTTCAGTTCTATAATTTCAAATTTTCTTTTTATCCCTGCTGTTCTTTAAGAAAGCATGGATTCAGCAAATTATTTGTAATTGTTTGTCAGTATCCAAAATTTATTTTCTGATTTTTTTTTAAATTTAGACAATAAGGTCCAGGGAGCATAGCCTAGTGGCAGAGTGCTCACCTAACATGCAGGAAGCCCTGGGTTTGATTCCTCAGTTTTGCATAAACAGAAAAGACCAGATGTAGCGCTGTGCCTCAAATGGCAGAGCAGTAGCCTTGAGCAAACTGTGCTCAAGGACAGTGCCAAAGCCCTGAGTTCAAGCCCCAGGACTGGCAAAACAAAAATAGACAAATCATATCATCTTTGAACAAAGTACTATACTTTCTTCCTTCCCAATCTGCATAAAAACATACAACATTCTGGAGGTAGGAATGTGGCTTAGCAGTAGAGTACTTGGCCTAGCATGCACAAAGCCTTGGATTTGATTTCTTAGCACCACATAAACAGAATGAGCTGGAAGTGGTGTTATGGTTAAAGTGGTACAAAAAGAGATCAGGGATAGTGCTCAGGCTCTGAGTTCAAGTCTCATTACTGGAATAAATACACAACACACAAACACACAAACACACACACTTGCAAATTTCTATATTTTCTTTGTTATTACTGTATCAGCAAAATTCATAAAATACTAAATAGGCTTAGGTTGTACCTATATTATATATTGTTCATAAGCTTGGAGTAAAATTGTATTTTTCCTCATTATTGAGCAGTGTATTTGCTGTAGGATTTGCTTTTATATTTTTTTCTTCATATTGTTTGTAATTCAGGTTAATGACAGTTCACAATTTTAAAAGATGCTTTCTTTTTAGTTGCTGCTATTTTTTAAGTTATGGGTATGGATTTTTGTCCAATTTACTCCTTACCACTATTTTTTCCCTACCACTATTGACAGTATCCTATGAGTGTTCTTCAGCTTCTTAAGCTGACAGTTTGCATTATTTGACATTAGAATGTCCACGTACCCTGCCGAATGTAGTGGCCTGCAATCCTAGCTACTCAGGAGACTGGGATCTGAAAACCAGAAGTGGCACTGTGGCTCCAGGGGTAGGGTGGTAGCCTGGAGCTGAAGAGATCAGGGACAGTGCCCAGGCCCAGTAGTTCAAGTCTCACGACCAACCACCACCACCACCAACAACAACAACAACAACAAAGAATGTCAGCATACCCTTTCATACTTGGGGGAAATTCCATTTAATCATGTTTTAAAATTATTTTTATACACTTATGGATTCAATTTATCGTATTTTTTTGGCTAGTCGTGGGGCTTGAACTCAGGGCCTGAGCAATGTCCTTGGGCTTTTCTCAAGGCTAGAGCTCTACCACTTGAGCCACAGCAACACTTCTGGCTTTTTCTATGTATGTGGTACCAAGGAATTGATCCCGGGTCTTCGTGCAAGCACTCTACCACTAGGCCAAACTCCCAGCCCAGTTTGTAGTATTTTTAAAGACATATTTTTGTTCATGAAAGAAATTGGCATATAATTTTCCTTTCTCATTATAGCCCTTGTTTTAATGCTAGTATGATGTCAAACTCAAAATGATTCACTTTCCTGGATGTTAAGACTATCATTTATCATTTTCATTATCATTATCATTCTGTAGTGTGTGTGTGGAGGGTACCTGTCTTAGGCTTGAATTCAGGGCCTATGCACTGTCCTTAAGCTTTTATGTTCAAGGCTCTCATTCTATCACTAGAGCTGCATCTCCACCTCAGGATTTTTAGTAGTTAATTGAAGGTAACCATCTCAGGAACTTTCCTGCTCAGTCTGGCTTCAAGCCATGATCTTTAGATCTCAGCTTCCTGGGTAGATAGAATGATAATGACATATAAAAATATATAAGCAAATATGTATTAATGATCCTACTGTTATGACATTTAGAATAGATTTATTTAAGACAGCATATCTATTCTATCTTCAAATCTATTTTATGTATTTAGACAATTTACATTTAAATGATTATTGATATTATTGGATTGTTATATATAATATTTCTAACTTTTGTGCTTTGCACTCATTCAATCTTCATTTCTCCATTACTGACTTCTTTGCTTTTAATTGAGCAGTTTGTTATGATTCTACATTGTATCTTCTCTTAGTCTATGAGGAATACACTAAAAACATAATATTTGTCACTATCCACATTTCAAATGCATTCACATACTGAAGTGTTATAGAGGTATTATATCACAGTTTACCAAGTTCCTGTCTCTAGTCCCACAAAATTATGCTATGCTTTATTTAATATGTCATAATTTCTAATGAAACAATACTTTGATACTTGGATTTTTTTCAACAGTTATTTAGCTTTCTATATAAACAATGGATAAAAAATGTTTGTTTATTTCTGACAAGATTCCTTGCTTGGCTGCTTAAGTAAAGGATTACATTTTATGTACACTTATTTGTTTATTTTAAATAGGAAGGGAAGGTGAAAAACAAGAAGTTTGGGAAAGGGTGTGAGGGAGGAAAGTGGGAGAAAAACATGGGAAGGGTTATCATTGTTCAAGAACAAATTTATCTGCTACCTCACATATGTGACTGTTACCACTCTATACATCACCAAACAATAAAATACAATAAAATATATAATACTTTCCTACATACTAGTTGAATGAAACTGACCTAGAAGAGAGAATCACTCACGGATCATGATTTTATCAGCCTGTCTGGCCATTTCACGGTTTTTCTAGACCATGAAATGTTACCATTGTTCATTGGAGCTGGCCACAGTTTCTAGTTTGAAAGTTTAGTCAGCAGTAGCTTGTGGATCTGCACACTTATTTACTTGTTACTTGGCACTCTCAACAGTTTGAAAATTCTTTTTTGTTTTATTGCCTGGATGATATATAGAGGGCTTAAAGTTACAGTCATCCGCTAATGGGTGCATTACTTCTCACACATGGATACCCCTTTTCCTTCTCATCTTTTTGCCGTTTCCTTTCCCCCCATTCCCTCCCAATCATCTTGTTTTCCCCCTTCCCTTCCTTATTTCAAATAAACAAATAAATGTATACACAATATACCAGGTAAGAAAATCAGATACAGTTACAGTTTGAAAATTCGTAGAAATATAGCATATATTCATCTTTTAGACTAATCCCTAAGGTAGAGGAATGCTGAAGTACCCAGTTACTAACTTTATCATTGTGGTTACAGAAATGTGATCAAGGAGCTCTTACTTGGGTCATGTGTAAGAGTTAATAAATGAGTGAGAAATTGTTCCTCCAAAGAAAAGCATGAGTGCAACAAAGGCGTTTATCCAGAGAGAATCACCATGACCTGGCAGTCATCCAAATCTAGCATATATCTATGATTCAGAGAGTAAAAATACCCCTGAACACAGTAATGCCAAAACTGAAGTTTAGATTATATACTTTCTCCTTTAAAAAGCCTATTTTTCCATAACCAGTTTTATTGTGAATAATGAAGAATTAGAACTATACATAAGGCTACCCAACTTCTACAGCTCATCCCAGAGTGTCTAGCACTCTGGTAGTACCTGATACACTACTGGTAGTAAATAGGACGCAGTGATTCTATTTGTCTGGAACATGGAGAACAAATACATATAACTGAATGGGCCTATCTGCACTTCTCGAAGCTATAAACCCACCCCCCATATCGGTGCACAAAGATTAGGTTGCAATATTTCTGGCTAGTACACACATGGAAGCAAAATAGGAGATATATATATATATATATATATATATATATATATATATATTTCTCATGCCCTTAAGTGAATCTGGGCACTTATTTGTGCTTTTTCTCATTATTCACCAGATCCACATATTGATGTATGTGACTTCTTCTGGAAGGAGTTTGTGCACACATGGAGTGTTTCTTAGGACCAAAAACTGAAATCATCTAATTCTGAGAGTCGACGGAACTATACATCTTGTGTACACTTAGAACACAAACATCAATCAATTTTTAAGTGGGTTCAGTCAGTCTCGAATGTCCAGTCTGAGCAAGGGTTCATTGAGCCCACATTTTTACCTTAGTTTAGTGCAAAAAGAGTGGGTGATAAATGGTAGGCATGCACAGAACCTTTTGCCCAATGTTGTTATAATATACATTCTCCTAGAGCACAAATAAAACATTTTGCAGGATAGACTGCATATTAGCTCACAAACAAGTCTTAAAAATTTAAGAAAATGGAAATCGCATCAAGTTTATTTTCTGATTACAAATAAATATAAGCAGGAAAATAGAAAATCACAACTGGAAACTAATATGATACTCTTCAAGAACCACTAGGCTAAAATAGGAAATCAAAAAGAAATCTTCAAAATATCTTCAGATTAGCAAATACAAAACTAAAATGTGTTAAAAATATGGGGTATAGGGAAGCAGTAATAAGAGGAAGTTTATTGTAACAAACTCACACTCTTTAAAGGGTTCTTTTGTAAAAATACTTAAAAAGGGCTTTATACTTTGGTAAAGTATTGAAAAAAATAGGCTAAGTCCCAAGTTAGAAAGAGCAAAAGTATAAAAACCAAATAAAAGAGTTAATTGTGAATAAAAAATGAACATGAAATGTTTAAAATATGAGGGATATATACAAGATTTTGCCTGAACTAACAGAAAAAAAATAAAATCTGAATGAAAGTGAAGACAGTACAATGGCCTTCTCCCAGTTGAAAAAAAGGTCATATGGTACTATTATGAACAATTATATGTCAACAAATTGGGTAATCTAGAGCAAATGGATGAATTCCAAGAAAATTACCACTATCAAGTCAGAATCAAGAAGAAATGGAAAGCCTTAGTAAATTACAAGAAATTGAAGTAGTAATAAAAAGCTTTCCATCAAATAAAAGCCCAGGACCAGATGGCTTCAAGGCCAAATTCTAAAAAACATTCCAAGAACAAATAATTTAAACTCTTCAATGCTTTCAAAACATAAAAGTAAATAAAATGCTTTCATACATATTTTTTGAGGCTAGAGTGATCTTTATACAGAAGCCAAAGACATCACAAGAAAGGAAAATTTAAAAAGACCAATAACTGTAATAAACAAATGCAAACACTGTGAGTAAAATAATTTGAACTGATTTCAGCACCAACTTGTTTATCACAACCAACTGATATTTATCCCTCGGATGCAAATTTGGGTTAACGGATGCAAATGAATTAACATGATAATCCACATTAACAGATTGGAAGATTAAAAACTATATAATCACAGTAGATTCAGAAAAGACATTTGGAAAAAATCCAACATTTGTTCATGTTGAAACTCACAAAAAACAGAGGTGCAGGAGATTTCTTCACCATAATAAAAGGTATTTATTAAAAGAAATACTGTGAGCCTAAATACCCACTCTTTTGCAAGTGTTTGCAAGTAGATGGAAGCTTTCAGTTATCAATAACTAATGTACCTTTCATTTTATGATTAGACAGAGCCTTTTGAGAAAGAGTGGCTAGCTTATTATGATTATATATAAAATAAATATAAGAACATTTGTCCATAATTTTACTTAATGATAAATTCTGTTAGACATTTCTCTTTGGTACCTTATTTGGTCCCATCCTATGCAAAATAAATTTGTGCCTTTTTATATAGATGTTTGGAGTGTTCAATTCACAGACCTCCCAACATCGTAGATATGTATTTGAAACTGGATTGTATCGACAAATCTAATTAAAAAGAACTTGGGTGTGTATGTTAATACATCAGCTATAAGGACTGAGTATGTAATGATGTAGTCTATTAAGTTACTTGACATTTTCACTTTTCTCCAATCAGAACATTACCCAAAACCTTGCATACTTTCTTGCTCTCTCTTTCCAAGGTCTGACTATTATAATAAGTCTTTTATGCAAAAACACTCTGTTTCTCAATTGCTACAAATATTAACAAGAACTCAATGAATAAAACTAGATATGGAGATTTATTAGAATACAAAACAAACTCCCAATTATCACTAAACAACGACATATTTGCTTGAGTGGCAAACACCTTCTAAATGTATTAGTCATTTCACATAAAAGCAATGTGATTTTATATGTATATAGCAATATTCCTTCCACTTTGTAAGAGACAAAAAATAATGGCCTAGGGGCCGGGAGTTTGGCCTAGTGGTTAAAGTGCTTGCCTAGCATGCATGAAGACCCGGGTTGGATTCCTTGGTACCACATACATAGAAAAAAGCCGGAAGTGGTGCTGAGGCTCAAGTGGTAGAGCTCTAGCCTTGAGAAAGTCCAAGGACAGTGCTCAGGCCCTGAGCTCAAGCCCAGGACTGGCAAAAAAAAATGATAATGGCCCACCTCAGTAAGACATGAAAATATTATTATACTTCTATATAAGTAAAATACAATTATTTCAGTAAGACATGAAAATATTATTATACTTCTATATAAGTAAAATACAATTATTTCAGTAAGACATGAAAATATTATTATATTTCTATATAAGTAAAATACAATTATTTCATGTGTGTGAAAGTTTTTTATAATCATAACTCTCAAATTCTGCTACAAAAGTTTTAAATATGGCTTTATGCCAAGTTTTGTTTGGTCTAGTTCGGTGTCTTGTAAGCTTAAATCACCAGCTGTGTATGCTTATGCAATTTCAAAGTCAGGAATAATATATACAATTTTTCAACTGAAGTAAAAAAAAATTAAAAAATATCTTAAATGACTCACGTAGAAATCTACAAAAACGTAATCCTCTATTGGAATAAAACTTATCTTCCTACAAGTGGAGTGAGTTAATTTTTGTGTGCAAAAGAAAATAATTAGAAAACAGAGCTTTTTGGATTGCATTGTGTATGCACATACATAAAAAAACAAACTAACAGAGGATTACAATAGCTCAAAACCTAGATACATAAGGCCATATGGGATGAGGCTAAATGAAAGGATCTCCAATATGGAAACAAGAACTTTATCTTGTCTGATTGTTGTTCTTAATGTACTATGTTATTTCTCATCTCTTTTGTTGCCCTTTGGTTAATCTCATATTGTTACTGTATCTGACTTTGTTATTTGGTATATTATATGTATGTTTATTCATTTATTTGAAATAGGAAAGGGAAGGGGGAAAACAAGATGATTGGGAGGGAAGGGGAGGGAAATGGGGACAAAAAATCAGAAGGGGTAGCAATGTGTGTGAAGTAATGCACCCTCTACCTGTTGAATATAAATGCAACCCCTCATGGCCACCTAATCTTTGATAAGGGAGCCAAAAAAGTAGAATGGAAGAAAGATAGCCTCTTCAACAAGTGGTGCTGGCAAAACTGGGTAAGCACTTGCAGAAAACTAAAGTTGGATCCTTCTTTGTCACCCTGTACTAGAATTAACTCCAAATGGATCAAAGACCTGGATGTAAAAGCCGACACTCTGAATACTTTACAAGAAGGAATAGGAGATACACTAGACCTCCTTGGCACAGGTTGAAACTTTCTTAATAAGGACCAAGAATCACAACAAATCAGAGAAATGCTGGATAAGTGGGACTGCATTAAACTGCAGAGCTTTTGTATGGCAAAGGACATAGCTAGTAAACTAGTTAGGAAGCCTAAAGAATGGGAGAAGATCTTCACTAATCATACAACGGACAAAGGCCTCATATCTAAAATATACCAACAGCTCAAAAAATTGAATCACTCCAAAACTAATCTCCAAAGTAACAACCATCCCATTAAAAGATGGGCCAAAGTCTTAAAGAGAGTCTTCTCTGAAAAAGAAACAAAAATGGCGCATAGACACATGAAGAAATGCTCAACATGTCTGGTCATAAAAGAAATGCAAATCAAAACAAGTCTGACATTCCACCTCACTCCAGTTAGAATGGCCAGGATCAAGAAAACTAATAACAACAGATGCTAGAGGGGATGTGGCCAGGAGGGTTCACTACTACACTGTTGGTGGGAGTGCAAACTTGTTCAACCACTATAGAAAGCAGTATGGCAGTTCCTCAAAAGACTAAACATAGAGCTCCCCTATGACCCAGCAATTCCACTACTTGGCATTTACCCAATCATCCAGAAACAAAGACATGCTAAATCCACCAGCACAACAATGTTCATTGCAGCACTATTTACCATAGCAAAGATATGGAACCAACCTAGATGTCCCTCAGTTGATGAGTGGGTCAACAAGATGTGGTATTTGTACACAATGAAATTCTATGCTGCTGTCAGAAAGAATGACATTGCCCAAGACTTAGAAAAGATCATATTAAGTGAAGTAAGCCAGACTCAAAGGAACTTAGGCTCAATGGTTTCCCTCATTTGTCATAATCAGTAGAAACCTTGGGCTCTCCTACCAGAGATTTGCAATAGAGCGAAACCTTGATACAAAAGGCCATATAGTAGGATGCTAAATGAAAGGATCTCTAGGATATAGAAACATAAGCCATATAATGAATGATTGTTGTTCTTAAGGTACTATGTTATCTCCCATCTCTTTTGCTGTCCCTTGATTATCTCATATTGTTACAGTATCTCACTTTGTTATCTGATATATCGGATATATTTGTATTTGGTTATTTGAAATTGGATAGGGAAGGGGGAAAACAAGAAGAGCGGTGGGGGTGCGGGGGAGGGAACTGGGGACCAAGACATGTGAAAGGGTATCAATGTATGGGAATTAATGCACCATCTATCTGGCAAATATCCTGTAACCCTTCTATTAATTACAATAAAAATATATGCAAAAAAAGATAACAAAGTCAGATACAGTAACTACATGAGATTAACCATAAGTGAAAAAAAGAGAAAAGAGATAAGTTCACATAGTGTATTAAGAACAATAATCACAAAGATAAACCTTTAAGCAAAATTTCAGTGTTTGTAAAGACATCACTATTTGATAGCCATCCAACCCAACTGGACAGCATCCTCCTAGACGGATACTTTATTTTTTCCATATAATTTTAGACGGATATTTTAAACTCACCAGTGTCTACATCCCATAATCCTCTCTCTCTCTCTCTCTCTCTCTCTCTCTCTCTCTCTCTGTCACACACACACACACACACACACACACACACACACACACACACACACACTAACTACTATTCTACTAAGAATTTGATTACCTAAAAAAGAAGAATTTGATTACTTGAATAGAAGGCATGGGGATAATGCCACACAGTTCTTCCCTTTTGTGATGGATTTACTTCACCTAGCATAACATCATCAGGATTCCACTGTGAGTCAGAATTTTCTACACATTCATTCATCTGTGCATGAGCATTTAGATTGTCTTCACCTTGCGGTATATACCTCATTTTAATGTTAGATATGTATGGCATTGTATGATGCAAAATAATTGATTGAAATATTTCCCTTTTGCTGTATATTTCTATTGTAAGTGATGTTGAAATAAATATTTGTCTATGTAAGTCTTAGTGAGTACGTCTGTAAAAGTCCATAAGATAGATTACTTAAAATATTAGTAACGGATCAAAAATACATACAGTTTTAATTTTGTACTATATTTGCATAGGACACCTAAATCTTTGAAGTCCTGGCTAACTTATTACATAAAGGTTAAAGTGATTTTCCTTCTGTTTTAAGGCCCTGAGTTCAAGCCCCAGGACCAGCCAAAAAAGAAAAAAGAAAGAAAGAAAAAGCAAAAGAATTGGAGGCCTTGATTTCATTCCCAGTGTCAAGATACATATAAAGATATGTATCATCCTCAAAATATGTGCACTGATTTTTAAAAAAATTCAAAATTTCAACTTTCATCATCAGATCAGTCTTTCTCCTCTTGGGGGCAATATTGTTCCCATTGAGGATGCACATTTAAGAATAAATGAAGATATGGACATGGTAACCAAAATATAAACATAACTATATAGACATAAAAACCTATGACTCTATAGACATAGTGTTTCATTTCATAAATTAATATGTATCTATGATATACAAACCCTTAGCCTAATTTTGATTAAGTTCTAAAACCTAAGTGCCAGTGATTGCATATAGAGATTCCCTTCTTGAACACCTGTTTGTTAAACATGTCATTTGAAATATGATGTAAAAATCAATGTTAATAAATTCTTTAATCAAAAAAGAATAAATGAAGAAATTTCAACTTAATTTGAGCAATCCCTTAAAAATGGCAGTCTCTACCCTGCTGGTTTTAACTCATTTTGGTCAGAAACATTATATTATGCATCACAAAATTCTCTCTACTGTTCCAAACAAAATTTGTTCCATTTACTAGTTAGACCCTAGTAATATAGGTGCTGTGATGTATTGATTTACAGATATCATTTGAGTTCTACATAAAACATGACGATTACCCAGGATGAATTGATCCAATCAAATATCCTTAAAACAATTTCTGCTCTTCCTGATGAGAGGATTGAAGAGGCCATTTAAGGGAATGTATGGCAAAGACCCAAGAATTTCCTAAAGGATGAGGGCATTCCCCAGCAAATAGCCAACAAAAATATTAGCTCTGCAATCTTATAACCATGTGAGAGTTAAATTATATTGATAACTCAGGAATCCTGAGATGACATATCTATATCTGCAAATTGGTAACATAGTCTACCTTCATTACTCCTAATTATACTATACATTCTCCATTGCTTCTGGGGTACAAATGGGATATTTGAATGTAATAAAGATATGACTTTGACAAAATACTAGCAAAGCTCTTCTAAGTCCTCTATGCTTACACTTGGCAACCATCTTTATTGGATTTATATCACTTGGTGCTAGCAAGAATATTGCTAAATCAGCTTACTGTACTCACTTCTGCTATCTGATCAAATATATCCTTAACCTCTCCCTTCTCCTAAATGATAGCTTTTATCACAAGCTGCTTTTTATCAAGATCTGCTTAATAAAAATTATATTTCTCTGTCACCTGTTGTTTCTTCTTGGTAACTTTTCATTCAGTGACTCCATCCACTTTGGTAGCCTCTAGTTAATGATTCAATTTGCCTGTTCTGTATTTGGAATGTAGCCCAGTTCCAAACTGATATTTCTTCCTCCATTCTGCAAATGCTATTGAACTTATGTATTTTCACAAATAATGTAATATTTACCTGTGGTTTCCTTTAACAGTAGGAAGAAAAGTAATGACAAGAGTCCCTTTGTTTAAACAATATGCTACCATTCAAAGCACTTGCAACAAAAATGGTAATTTTTCTCCTTACAATATAGCATGGTGAAACACATTTCAATGATTTGCATGGTTCATAGTACACACTTCATAATTATAATGAATCTTCCTGTTTCCAAAATGGTATTGATGTGGAGATCTGAGGATCACAGGGGGAAGCAAGCCCAGGTAGGAGTTGTGAGATTCTTATCTCCAGTTAGTTACAGGGAAAAAGATGACAGAAGTGATGCTGTGGCTCAAGTGGTAGTATTCTTGCCTTGAGCAAAAAGCTCAGAGATGGTGCCCAGGCCCAAAGTTCAAGCCCCAAGAGCTGCCAAAAATAAAAATAAATAAATAAATAGATCACCTGCTATTAATTTACCACCCAGAGATCACTGTTATGTTATTGAATGCATTTTTCTCCTATCCAAATATATATGATATATATAAAATACACATTTTTCTACATTTGTTGGCTGTCTGTTTAAATTAGTCTCACCTTTATAGATGTGCAATGGTATTCCATTGTGGTTTTTATTTGTATTTGTGAGTCTAGTAACATTATACTGATCATGCATGCAGCTTTTCTTTGGTGAAGTGTTGTCATATTTTACCTCTGTTTTACAATTTTCATTGTTTGATAACTATTAAACTTTGAAAACATTTATGCATTCTAGCTATACCTAATTGATCAGATATGCCTTTTTTCCATGTTTTTTCCAATTTATTGTTTTTCAGCTTAATACTTCTCTGTATGTGGTCATGTGCGTCACAAGATGTCAGAGAAACCCATTTTCAGCTTTAGAAGATTACCTTTGGATTAAGTTAACAGTGTAGTCCCCATCCCCTTGCCAAATTTTTATTTAATTATAACAGAAAAAAATTAAGGTATATCCTCTGAATGGAAGAACTTCAGGCAACAATTGTTCAAAACAAATATAGACACTTTCATGATGCACAGTCATATTCATATGAGACATGCAGGATTTTATCAGTCTTCCAATAGTTTAGGAATATTGAATGGAAGCCATGTTGACAAGTTGAGAATATGTAATCTATTCGGTCATTTATGATGCTGAAGGGTTGCATATGATAATTAGGATTACACCATCTAGAGATTACTTAATCATGAGACACAACATTTTCAAAATTGGTTTTCTTTGCTGTAACTACACACATAGTATGTAACAAAATAGGGATATAGTTTGTGTTGTATGTTTTATGAAATGATGACATAAATGAGATGATAAATACTGAAATTGCAACTACAAGAAAACCAAGTAAGAATGGCATCCTCATCATTTGAGGCAGTATGTTAAATATAAATCTCCACTGTATGCAATGTTCCTCCTCCCTGCCCCCTCCCTCTCGTCAAAGCCATATGTAGATACAGTTCTTTAAGAAATGATTTTCCTTGTCCTTCAGCTTGCAAATTTTCCATGTTGGTTTGCTTTGTATGTACATTAAGCATGAGTAGTGACTACCAATATATATTAAAATATTATTTTCAAGTTTACAATATTCTATCTCTGAATTCCAAAAAATCCTATATAACAAAATCAGTGTGTACTGTGAAAGATTGAGGCATGTAAATATAATCCTTGGCTAATCCATAGAACCCAACAATGAACCCACTAGAATTTGGTTTGAGAAGTTTTGCTATCTAGAATAGAAGGCTAAAACAAAGGCTTCTTATTTTCTTTTCTTTTCTTTTTTCAAATTTCTTCATTTAATTTACTTTCAGCTTATTTCACTCTCTTGTATCTTGGCAACAGTGACCTATTAAGGAGCAACTATAAATGTGCCCCAGCTTTACTTATCAAAATTATCACAAGTAAAAGTTTCCCTAATGAGATTGAGCTTTGTGGCTGTCTTCTCTCAATATTAATTTATGTTTCTGAGTCACTTGTAGGTCTAAGACATCCTGCAAACACTGAACTTATGTCTAGGATGCTACAGGTCTTTTGTGCTGATTTATCTCCGTTTATTCCCCAGACAAAAAGGCTTTCAGTGCAGCCCTTGGCTCAATCTACCTATCTTTTTGCACTATGTCTTGAAGAGATGGTGCATAGTTCTCTAAATGTGATACTGTTTTGTTAACAGGAATAGGAATTTTGTCGTTAGAGCATTTAAAGCAGTATATTTTAGATTTTATGTTAACCTGGATGACTGAACTCAGATTGAAAGAGAACTCTTCATTTAACCACAGATATCATGTAAACAGATTATATGATATCAATTTGTGAAGAATTGTATGCTAATATTTTATTGAAGATGAATTTTGCCATAAAAATCTTGAGGTAAGAGCTTGATCTTCTACTTCTGGCCAAGGAGCAGCCTTCTAATCTCAATCATTGAAATAGACTCAGCAGATGTCTATTTTAGAAATGTGTTTCAAAATGAATTTTTTATGCACAAGAACAAGCCATTCAAATTGCCTGGACAAATAAACAAACATTTGTATGTCAAAGAGTATAGGGTTGGTTTGGAAATATGTGTCTTTCCTTGGGGAAATTATTGCTCTATTGTTGGGGACTGACTGTGGGGTCAGTGACCGTGACTGTGGGGTCAGTGACCTTGGACCCGCACAATTGAGTACACAAGGAAGTAAGCTCTTATCATGATTTTGGGCTGTGTCAATAGCTTCTCATTTAACCTGTTTGGGACTTGATAGCTTCTCATTCAACCTATTTCAGACTTGATACTGTTTGTACAAATGTAGCCTCTGGCAGTTCCCTAGTTTAAAGATGTGTATTTAAGATTGAGAACTGGAAATAAACTGGGCTACGGTCTTGGGCTACAGGCTTCTTAAGCGGTGGCTCCTGATTTGGGCTGTAGCCCTCCTGAACCCCATCTGTTTGTCTCTCTTCTATTTTTTCCTAGTCCTTGCCCCCTATTTCAGGAATCCCAATCTACGAACCCTGGTTTGCAGCCGGTTGGCCCCGGCACTCTATAAAATGAATTACTTGGAAATTTTTTAAACAAATGTTTGTATGTCCAATAATGCAAGATTGGCTTGGAAATATGTGTCTTTCGTTGGGGGAATTATTGCTCTGTAGAATCAATTATTTGGAAATTTTCTATTGTTAACATGGATTTGGGGGTAGCTTACCCCTTAGGCACCACTGTTAGAGAATTTGAGAACTGATCATGAATACACCTGTCTTCTGAAGAAAATCACGATGAGGTAGTGAATTTTTATAGGTTCAGGGGCACTTTGTGAATTAGTAAATCCCAACTGGAATTTTTATTTTATTTTATTTTATTTTTTGTCAGTTGTGGGGCTTAAACTCTGGGCCTGGGCATTGTCCTTGAGCTCTTCATCTCAAGGCTACCGCCCTGTCCCTGGAGTGATAGCGCCACTTCCGGTTTTCTAGTGGTTAACTGGAGATAAGAGTCTCTCAGACTTTAGTTCCAGGGCTGGCTTTGAACTTCAATCCTTAGATCTCAGCCTCCTGAGTAGCTAGGATTACAGGCGTGAGCCACTGCACCTGGCTTAACTGGAATTTTTTTAACCCAAAATTTATTGACAATGAAATAGTTCCAAATCTTAAGCCTCTTTCCCTGTTTATGCAGATCAACTCAGGTCATAGATTATTTCTTTTTTCATTTAATTTTACTGTGAAGGTGATGTGCAGTAAGGTTACAGTTAAATATGTAAGATACTCAGTATATTTCCTCATGAATATAGTTACCCCTTCCATGTTTTTCTCCCACTTTCCCTCTGCCCAACCCCCAGTTGCAAAGTTCATTACCAACATATTATCTTGTGAAATCACTATAGAAATGGTTTTTCCCTCTGTCATTTGTCTCACTGTTTTGTTGTTCCCCTTTCCTTCCCTAATTAAGATAAACAGATATAAAATATACCTGGTACCAAAATCAATACAGTGACAACAGGGAATAAACTATGGGTCGGGGGTCAAAACAAAAGAAAGAAGAAATAACTTCACACAGTACATTTTTAAAAAATACACACAAAGGAAAACCTCTTGTTTCTGTATCGTGGAGTTCATTTCACTTAGAATTATCTTATAGGGTTATAAGTGCATAGCTATTGAACTCTCTGCTAGGACAGTCCTAGATATATACTAATTATTAAAAATAAGGGAAACCATGGAGTCTATGTTTCTTTGGTTCCGGATTACTTCTCTTAATATTTCTGTCCAAGTCTTTTAATTTCATTACGAATGCAGCTATGCCATTCTTTCTGATGGCAGCATAGAACTTCATTCTGTGTATATGCCACATTTTCTTGGTCCATTCATATACGGAGGGGCATCTAGGTTGTTTACATGTCTTAGCTATGTTAAATAATGCTGTGATGAACATGGTTGGGCTGTTGGCTTTAGTACTGCCTTGTTTGTGGTCATTTGGATAAATGCTCAGAAGTGGAATTGCTGGGTCATAGAGTAGTTCTATGTTTCGTTTTTTGAGGATCCTCCAGTGTGCTTCTGACAAGGTGTTCCATGGACAGGGGCATGCTGTTTTTTACATAGTAAGATTGCCTTATTTTCAGTGTTCTCTCATTAATACATGTGCAGTGATTGTTGACAGATAATGTCAGAATATATGAGGAATTATTGATAAAGGTTACATATGTCCTTAGGTACCGTGTTCTTCCATTCCAGAAGGAATATTTGGGAAGAAATATAACCATATTGGGTATTGTTTATGGGAAATTGATCACATGGTTGAAACATTATGCTGTGGACTTTAGGTATAAACTATCAATGACTGAGTTAACGTGAGCATAACATGGATCTTATTTATGAGTGTTTGATAAAATTACATTCTTACAAAAGAAATATAAGTCCTGTTTTCCTGTTATATTATGTGTATAGGAACAGTTTGGGGACAAATTGCAATTCTTAGTGATGTTGTGAGCTCAAGAACTACTTGATTTACAGTTATTTATCCAAGCTTTCAGAGAAAATTGATGGGAAGAAAACATCTTATTTTGGACCATTTTGTGCAAGACTACACAATCATATAGCACAAAAAATATCCTTTCTATAAAACTATGCATGCATAGAACATGGAGGAAAACTCAACCACTTCTGTGTTCATTCACAAATATGAAGAGATAATTCACTGGCGTAACACATTAACTTTCTTTTTCATAATCAGGATGGATATTTGTGGTAGAGCTTTAAATTTGTAGGGGTGTCATGGAATAAAAACTCACATTGGAGATTCTTTGTAAACATGTTAAGAGAACTTTAGACAATATCAAAGGAATTACTGTGCTTTTGCTTTGATGTGAAGCACAATCATGAGGAAAATATTTCTGTACTTAGGCTAGTTTTTCTAAGCCTGTGGAGATGATATGTAGCCCACATACTACTTATCTGATTGTATTTTGTCTGTGTATTTTTGTTTCAAGGGATTTTTATAATTAATCTTAGCTATGTATATTAGGATATCCTTATTTGGGGACTGACAAAAAGTAGAGGAAAGTTGTGTTTTATTGATTCATATTAAAGTGTACAAAGATGATTTAATGGGATATTTTCTATATGTATACAATAAACATGATCATATTTATTCATTTTTTGTGTCTTTTACATTTCTCTCCTCTTTATTCATTATCCCTTCTCTTTGCCAGCTCCCTGATAGTCACACTTTTAGTTTCTTAACATTTGTTGTTACAAAAGAGGAAGTTTTGTAAAAGTAGTTTGTAGCTGAGATTTTTTTCTATAATTAAGACCTCACAATTCTATCAAGATTTTGTACATTAGTATTTGTTAGTGGCAAATGACTAGGAGAATCTGGATTCAGACCTATCCTCAACATGTCAAATGTATACCTACCATGTAGTAGAATTTTGCATGAAAAAAAATCAATGCAAAAAACCTCAATTTGCTGTTCAATATACAGGAAAACAATTTGAATTGCTATAATCATTGAGATTTAATTATACTTGTATGTACAATAATTACATTCGATGATGTCAAACATAAAAAGGGAAGGTCTTTCAAAAGACAAATCTGCTAAACAGTATTTTTCACTCTTGAAGCAATAATAAACTGGATTTTGTAAACTGCTCTTTACAGGTTATACTCATTTTCACATCCTGAAAACCTAGCATAGTTACGCAAAGGACTGCTTTTTAATCCTTTTGCATTATCAAATGGTTTAAGCATGATTTTGGCATTACATTAAAAAACTCTAGTTTTCTTTCTCCTAAACTTTCAAATTGATACATTGATACTAAGAAGCCCACCTTACAGTTTGGGGACCTCAAATTATATCCTATATGTGTTCTGAAAATATAATAGAATAATATTAAATACTTCACCTTCATTATCTCAGTTAATCCACCTAGCAGACCAGTATATGAAATACTAATATTTTAATTTTATTCATGATGAAGGTGAGTTTTAGAAAGATTAAATAACTTGCTTGCCCCAGATTATATGGCTAGTAAATAACAGTGTTAAGACCTTATCATATGGCCCATTTGGCAACATAACTGTGCTACTAACCACCACCCACTTTGCCCATTGGAAACTTGAGAGTAAGGTTTAGCTAAAATATTCCTTTATTATTAAACAGAACACACAGACTATCTAGAGGATTTAATTACTTGATAAATTGTTACATCACTGTGGATGTAACAATTGAAAAAATACATTAACAAAATAAAAACAAAGAATAAAGAATCATTAGACTATTTTAATCAAGTGTTTCTGAAGGTAGAAATGACTGAGATAGCATCAAGTTTGAAAATAAAGATATGGATGATAGAAAATGATCTTTAATAGTTGAATAAATGAGTTGCACATAAGAAAATTGTAACTGAGCCAGGGACCGTGGCTCATGCCTGTAATCCTAGATACTCAGAAAGCTGAGGTCTGAAGATTGAAGTTCAAAGCCAGCCTGAGAAATAAAGACTGTGAGACTGTTATCTCTAATTAACCACTGAAAAGCGGAAGTGGCACTGTGGATCAAGGCATAGGGCAGTAGCCTTGCACTGAGGAGCTCAGGGACAGCACCCAGGCCTAGAGTCCACGCCCCATGACCAATAGGGGCCAGGAGTTTGACCTAGTGGTAGAGTGTTTGTCTAGCATGCACAAACACCATGGTATGATTTCTCAGTACCACCTTCACAGAAAAAGCCAGAAGTGGTAAAGTGACTCCTGTGGTAGATCTCTGGTCTTGAGGGGGAGACAGTTCTCAGAACCTGAGTTCAAGCCCGAGGACTGGAGAAAAAAAATCATAACCCATTGGAGAATTTGGAATCTTAACTTGGAGAAGGCATAATTTCAGTCTGATTTTAAAAACAAGACTGCATCTTGCCTTATTGCACTGGCTAGGAATTCTAATACTATTTTAAAGAGGAGAGGAGAGAGTGGGCATCCTTGTCTTGTTCCTGATTTTAGAGGGAATGGCTTTAGCTTTTTGCCATTAAGTATAATACTAGCTGTGGGTTTGTCATACACAGCCTTTATTATACTGAGGAATGTCCCATGGATTCCTAGTTTCTCCAGAGCTTTTACCATAAAGGGGTGTTGGATCTTGTAAATGCCTTTTCTGCATCTATTGAGACAATCATGTGATTTTTGTCCCTGCTCCTATTGATGTGTTGAATTATATTAATTGATTTGTGTATGTTGAACTAGCTTTGCCTCCCTGTGATGAAACCGTTTAATCATAGTGTACAATTTTTTTTGATGAGTTGTTGTAGACGGTTGGCCAGTATTTTGTTGAGAAGTTTTGCATCGAAGTTCATCAAAGAAATAGGTCTATAGTTCTCTTTCTTTGGTGAATCTCTGTCTGGTTTGGGGATGAGGGTTATACTGGCTTCATAGAATGAGTTTGGTAAAGAACCTTCATTTTCAATTTCAAATTGGTGTGAGCTCTGCTTTGAAGACGTTATAGAATTCAGCTGTGAATCCATCTGGCCCTGGGCTTTTCTTAGGTGGAATGTCTCTTATTGCCATTTCTATTTCAGTGCTTGAAATAGGCCTGTTTACTTGGGTTAGTTCTTCTTGGTTCAGTGTGGGTATGTTAATACTGGCTAAGAATAAGTCCATTTCTTCTAGATTCTCAAATTTGTTGGCGTAAATATTTGAGAAGTATTCCCTAATGATACTCTGGATCTTGGTAATTACTGTCGTGATATTATCATTTTCGTCTGTGATTTTGTTTATTTCGGTATGCATTCTTCTTTTTTTGGTAAGATTTGTTAAGGGTTTGCACATGACATGATCCGGTATTTAAAGAATCCTATAGACTCTACTCCCAAGCTCCTTGAGCTGATTCAAAACTTTGGAAGGGTAGCAGGCTATAAAATTAACCCTCAAAAATCAACTGCCTTCCTTTTTGCCAACAGTTAGAGGAATGAGGCAACAATCAGGAAAGCAACTCCTTTTGCAATAGCCTCAAAGAAAATAAAGTACCTAGGAAATACCTTAACTAAGAATGTAAAGGACCTCTTTGATGAAAACTTTAAAATCCTGAAAATGGAAATTAAAGCAGAACTGAGGAAATGGAAAAACCTCCCATGCTCCTGGATTGGAAGAATCAATATCGTGAAAATGACAATCTTGCCAAGGGCTATCTACAAATTCAACGCAATACCCATCAATATTCCAATGTCATTCTTTAAAGAAATAGAAGAGGCAATCCGAAATTTCATATGGAATAATAAAAGACCCCGTATAGCAAAAACACTTCTTAGCAGAAAGAACAGTGCAGGAGGAGTTTCAATACCAAACTTCAGACTCTATTACAGAGCTATGATTAGCTTGGTACTGGCACAAGAACAGGCCTGAAGACCAATGGAATGGAACTGAAGACCCAGATATTAAACCACAGACCTATGGCCACCTAATCTTTGATAAGGGTGCCAAAAAAGTAGAATGGAAGAAAGATAGCCTCTTCAACAAGTTGTGCTGGCAGAACTGGGTAAGCACATGCAGAAAACTAAAGTTGGATCCTTCTTTGTCACCCTGTACTAGAATAAACTCCAAATGAATCAAAGACCTGGAGGTAAAAGCTGACACTCTGAAAACTTTACAAGAAGGAATAGGAGATACACTAGACCTCCTTGGCACAGGTTGAAACTTTCTCAATAAGGACCAAGAATCACAACAAATCAGAGAAATGCTGGATAAGTGGGACTGCATTAACCTGCATAGCTTTTGTATGGCAAAGGACATAGCTAGTAAATTAATTAGGAAGCCTACAGAGTGGGAGAAGATCTTCACCAACCAAACAATGGACAAAGGCCTCATATCTAAAATATATCAACAGCTCAAAAAATTGAATCACTCCAAAACTAATCTCCAAAGTAACAACCATCCCATTAAAAAAATGGGCCAAAGACTTAAATAGAGTCTTCTCTGAAGATGAAACAAAAATGGCCTATAGACACATGAAGAAATGCTCAACATGTCTGGTCATAAAAGAAATGCAAATCAAAATAACTCTAAGATTCCACCTCACTCCTGTTAGAATGGCCAGGATCAAGAAAACTAATGACAACAGATGCTAAAGGGGATGTGGCCAGGAGGGATCACTACTACACTGTTGGTGGGAGTGCAAACTTGTTCAACCACTATGGAAAGCAGTATGGCAGTTCCTCAAAAGACTACAGATAGAGCTCTGCTATGACCCAGCAATTCCACTACTTGGCATTTACCCAATCATCCAGAAACAAAGACATGCTAAATCCACCAGCGCAACAATGTTCATTGCAGCACTATTTACCATAGCAAACATATGCAACCAACCTAGATGTCCCTCAGTTGATGAGTGGATCAACAAGATGTGATATTTGTACACAATGGAATTCTATGCTGCTGTCAGAAAGAATGACATCGCCCCATTTGTTAGGAAATGGAAAGACTTAGAAAAGATCATATTAAGTGAAGTAAGCCAGACTCAAAGGACTTAGGCTCAATGGTTTCCCTCACTTGTCATAATCAGTCGAAACCTCGGGCTCTCCTAGCAGATATTTGCAATAGAGCAAAACCTTGATACAAAAGGTCATATAGTATGATGCTAAATGAAAGGATCTCTAGGATATAGAAACATAAGCCATATAATGAATGATTGTTGTTCTTAAGGTACTATGTTATCTCCCATCTCTTTTGCTGTCCCTTGGTTATCTCATATTGTTACAGTATCTCACTTTGTTACCTGATAGATCAGATATATTTGTATTTGGTTATTTGAAATTGGATAGGGAAGGGGGTAAAACAAGATGAGGGGTGGGGGTAGGGGGGAGGGAACTGGGGACCAAGAGATGTGAAAGGGTATCAATGTATGGGAATCAATGCACCATCTATCTGGCAAATATCATGTAACCCTTCTATTAATTACAATAAAAATATATGAAAAAAACAATAAAACAAAGAACATAAAGAAAAAAACAAGACTGCATATATGAAACTTTCCATGTTATAGTAATCTTAGATATTATTTTCTTATTTACAAATTTTATTACGCTAACATGTCCTTTATACTCTCCAAGAAAAAAAATCCCATTAACATTTTTATCAAACTTGCATCTATAGTTCTTTTCACACTTAAGGTCAATCTTCTTGGATTACAGACAATGGATTCTCTTCCCTCTGCCTAATTTATGGTGTAAACTTCTGAAAATTCCTCAAATTTAGATATATGCAAAGTGATACAAATTATCTTCTTTTATTATTTCACTATTCTGGAGTGATTTGTTTTGTTGTTTTTCACTGAAATAACAAAAGAACCTTGAGTACCATATTGCTTCTCTTTCCTACATAGGATCTACAAATAACAATAGATTTAAATCACACCTCTGTAAAGTGTTTTCTTTTTTTTTCTGTAGAGTTTGAACTTCAGACTTTGTGGGTTTTTTTCCAGTCCTGGGCTTGAGCTCAGGGTCTGAGCACTGTCCTTGGGCTTTCTCAAGGCTAGAGCTCTACTACTTGAACCACAGCACCATTGCTGTGTTTTTTCTGTGTATCCGGTACTGAGGAATCCAACCTTGTTTTTGTGCATGCTAGACAAGCACTCTATCACTAGGCCAAACTCCTGGCCCTGGCTTTGTGCTTTCTATGTAATCACTCTGCTATTTGAAACATACATCGAGTATTTCTTGCTTTGGTATCTATTTCAGATAAGTTCTTGTGCTTTTTCCTCTAGATAGACTGAAGGAATGAGAGTCATACTTTTGCCCCCTTAAAAGCTAGGGTAATACACATGAAATCCAGTTTTAAAATATAATCACCCTACTTTGAATCAGTGAAGTGTAGCCCGGCCTATTCAGGATGCTGAGACCTGAGGATTGTGGTTCCAAGCCAGATTTTTGAACAGTCATGGGACTTGAACTCTGAGCCTGGGTACTTTCCTTGAACTCTTCAGCTCAAGGATACCACCCTATCCCTGGAGCCACAGCGTCACTTCATGTTGTCTAGTGATTAATTGGAGATAAGAGTCTTGTGGAATTTAGTGCCTGGGCTGGCTTTGAATAGTGTTCCTCATATCTCAGCCTCCTGAGTAGCCAGGATTATAGGCGTGAGCCACTGTGCCCAGCTCTCTTTCTTTTATAAATAAAAATAATTTAATTTTAAAGGTAATGATAGAGGGGTTACAGTTATATAAGTAAGGTAATGAGTACATTTCTTATTGAACATTTACCCCCTCCCTCATTTTCTCCCACTTTCCCTCTCCCCCTCTCCACTGCTCTACTAGTTGGAAAGTTCAATTCCAAAATAGTAGTCTTGAAAGTGTCAATATTGGATTGGTTCTCTTTTTGTGCTTTGTCTCACCATTTTGCTATACCCTTTCCCTTGCTCAGATCAGATAAACATATACAAGACACAGGGTACAAATATCCAGAAACAGCGACAACAGTTGATAAAACAAGGGGGAAAATGAAAGAAAAAAGAAATAATTTCACACAGTATGTTTTTTAAAGCTCTTGTTTCTCTTAGAGTTCATTCAGATTACCATGATTTTTTTAAAATTCGTATTTCATTGTTAGGGTGATGTAGAGAGGGGTTACAGTTACATTTGTCAGGTATTGGGTACATTACTCCTTGAATATTTTTACCCCTTCCCATGTTTTTCTCCCACTTTCCCTCACTCCACTCCTCCCACTCATCTGTTTTTCCCTTTCCCTCCCCTTTTTCAAATAAACGTATATACAATATACCAGGTAACAAAGTCAGATACAGTAACAATGTAAGATAAACCTTAAGGGGAAAGGAAAAGAAAAGAAGTGACTTCACATAATACATTAAGAACAACAATCACAAAGAAAAACATCTTGTTTTCATATCCTGGAGTTCATTTCATCCTATGTGGACATATGTGCAGAACTTTTGAGATATTGTGATCCTCTGGTAAGAGAATTCTAGATGTATACTAATTATTACAAATGAGGAAAACCATGGAGCCTGTTTCTTCGGGTCTGGCTTACTTCACTTACTATGATTTTTTTCAAAGTCTTTCCATTTCCTTACAAATGGGACAATGTCATTCTTTTTGATGGCAGCAGAGAATTCCATGGTGTAAATATACCACATCTTCATGATATTTTTATCTTCAATTATACAAATGTTCTGGAAATAGAGCTGCAGCTCAAGTGGTACAAGCACTAATCTTGAGCAAAAGAAGATCAGGGAAAACTCTCAGGACCTAAATTCTAGAACCAGCACACACACACACACACACACACACACACACACACACACACACACGTGCACAAGCGCGTGCCACCTTGATTCTTATACCTGGACTGGCATCAAACTAAATTCTCATTTCTGCTTTCAAAGTAGCTGAAATTATAGGTATAGGTACGTATTACCATGCCTGGCTAAATGTCTTAATTCATTTCTATATTTTTCATCTTCATGGACTTGAGAGTATGACACCAGAAATGTAATGTTTTACTTTCCTGAAAGCTGATATTTAATGTTTTCACAGTGCTACATTTATTTGGGATAAATGACTTTCTTTTGTTTTTGTTTATTTTTCCCTCACCAACTTCATTTACATGCGAAGTGATTAATGGAGCTGGAAGAATCTTACACCGGGAATTTCCTTCATATCGTTTATGTTGAATCATTTGTTCTATTTAATAACTCTCAGAAATATTTGTGCCATTAACATCAAGGATAATTGCTGTTTTGCTACATGTACTTCAAAGACCCCCAAAGAGAATATCATTGGAATACATCAGAAAGGATTAAATTTTCTTTCAATAATAGAAATGAATCTGTAGTCATTCTTCAGTGCATAATTAATCCAATATAATAGTATGATAAATTGATTCACTTTACTGGTAATTGCTACACATTTATGAGAAATTAGATGACTCAAAACAATATCCTCTTCCTGTAGGTATGCTGACATGTTCAGACATTAAAAATCTTTACCCAGAGCCAGGAAGTATCACAATGAGATACAAATCAAAGCAATTATGATTGGTGCTTGCTTCAAAGGTTAATGTGGCTAAGTTGGTGGTACCCTCCATCTTTGATAGATAAGAATAGAGTTTTTACAGCATACCTAAGATGTACTTAAAACTTCTCTTTGAATTGTTCATACTTTAGTTGTATCTCTATAGTTTATGTAGTGTAGTTTCACTCTTCCTATTCTTAGAATTCAGACATTTTTACATGAGCTATGACATTTTCAAACATCTATCTTCCTCCTCTCACTGAACACATTAAATTAAAAGTCATATTTCTATAATTTCTGATGATTTATATGATTTGGTCTCTTACTTCCTTCTTCATATTCACATTGTTAATGCCTCATTCTCCAGAATATTGGCTTTTAGGCCAGGAAATAAACTTAACCTATGAAAGGTATTAGAATCATCATTCAAGGTAAAGGGGAAATATATAGCATCATAAAAATACAAAAGAGCAATTCACTGAATTCAAATTGGGATTTTTAAACTCTTTGTCATTTAAGGAAATTCTTCATTCCCTGAACGAATCAGTAGGCTAGTTTTACTCACTTCTTCCCCTCACTGGAGTCTTGAAGTTTGGAAGCAGAGAAGATAAATTCCCTGTCCCCACTCTTAAAAATACATAGTAGTTATGTATCAAAAATTCATTTTTCTGTTTGACAATTCAGTTTAGAAGTGTAAACTTACCAATTAATATAGTCAAAGAGTTAGCTCTAATGAAGTCTAGAGATAATGAGGTAAATGTTAGGGAACTTATGTCTGTCAGTTTGAATATTTGGTCTGATTTTTAGCATGGTCTGCTATTTTTGAGATTTTGCATGTGCTGTTATGAACAGAATTCATTGGTTACTCTTAGCTATGAAATGCTCCTATGAGACTGAAGTTTAAAAAAGCATAAAAGCAACTTGTATTATATAAATGATTACACAAACATTTATATTTTAAATAAATATCATCTGCATCCAATATAATGAGTTTGTGATATTTGTTTCCATTGATGGAATTACTGAATTCATCAATTAAATATTTTCTAGTTTGTTTGGAGATAATTTATTTTTTAAATTTAATATGAACTTGTGATTGCACTAAAAATATTAAAAGCAGAAATTTGTGACATAATTTGAAATAAAATGTCCTCTCCTCAATACTTTTAAAATGACACCATAGAGAAGCAAAATTAATATTTTGAAGTAATGAGAATTTGGTACCTATACCAATAGAAATTAGAAATCAATAGACAAGTATGCTGTTGAATTTTTAGAAGACATAATCAGCAGGTAAGGGAAATTGAAATTAGAAAATTAATTTAAATCAAATTTCTGATAAAAGAATTGCTTGCTGAGTCAGACATCCTGTTCATCTTGCTCTTGTGTAAGTTTCCTAAACTTTAGATCATTTCCTCCTTTCTCTTTATATTATTTGTAAAGATAGAAGGTTAATTCAGATAATCACAAGCCTTTCCATTTATCCAATAGGCCACAAAGTTACACAAAGCTAACAGCGCAATAGTGTTTATTACAGCCCTTCCATTCTTACAAATAACTATAATGAGAAAATGAGAAAATGTCATTGTTCTGTTCTCATGTAATCATATTTCTTTTCAATACCTTCTTTTTCATAGGAATAGCACCTCCACAGACATTGAGAGTGAGCAGGCATGTTACTGGGGTTCTCAGTGAAGAATGAATATAAGTGGAAACAATTTGTCTGCCTAATCTACATCATCTTGGAAAAGAGTAATATTTTGCCTGTATATATAGTATACTTTGCTATTAGTTAATTAGAAGGGAATCTCTATATACAATCACTGGCACTTAGATTTTAGAACATAATTAAAATTAGACTGAAGGTTTGTGTGTCATAGATACATATTAATCTATGTAATAAACCATTATGTCTATTGAGTCCTAAATTTTTATGACTATATATTTGTGTTTATAATTCCAATGCCATGGCCATAGCATTGGGTATGCAAATATTGAGTCATTGCTGTTGTACTGTTTGGATCTAATAGCCATATATTAAGGATAGCATGCACCTTTTGTTTCTTTGGTCTTGACTTAGAAGATCCAGAAATAAAACCACATACCTATAGTCAACTTGTATTTGACAAAGGAGCCAAAGATATACAGTGGAACAAACACAGTCTATTCAATTATTGGTGCTGGCAAAACTGGGCAGCCACATGCAGAAAACTAAAAATTGATCCTAGCCTTTCGCCATGCACAAGCATTAACTCAAAATGGATCAAAGATCTGAAACCCTGAAACTGCTTCCTGACAGAGTTGGAGAGACACTGGAACTCATAGGCACAGATAAAAACTTCCTGAACAGAGTCCCAGGGTCACAACAGATTGGAGAGAGACATCTGCATTTTTAGAAAACATCTACAGCTCTGGAAAAAGAGAACCAGTTTGTTCTTTCACAGAGATTTGATGGCTGATTCTATAAAGTAATAAATATAGAATGAAATAATAATTGGAAACAAGGATGTATTCAGGGAAGTTAAAAATAAGATTATGAAAAATAAGATCATAAAACATATTTTTTGGAAAAAAACTTCTAAATCATTAAGAACACAGAAAAAGAAAGTAGATTATACTTTAAGGAAGTTAGAAAACCTTAAGGTACATGCTAGGAGGACCATCTGCCTAACGATGAGCAGTTCCCAAAGAAAAAGGGAGGGTACAGAAGAAGTGGCAAATGATGATGATGATAAAAATTTTCCCAAATTGGAGAAAGCTAACACTCTGAAAAATTGAGATGCTGCACTGAGTTCCGGACATGTTAAATGAAATGAAATATACATGTAGCCAAATTCTCTGAAGGTAGAAGATTGAGAAGATCTATTGGAATATGGTACAAAGATGAGTGTATAAACTCGATTTAGAAGTCAATTACCAGCTCCATGTCTGTCTAGCTGCAAAGCTCATCTCTGGACTTTCCTATCCCATGGATCCTACCAAATAATACATCAGACAATGCTTAGGTCATTTCATGATTCTTATTACTGATAACAGTCAGAAGAGATTGGGAGTGGTGACCCTGTCATTAAATATGAAGACACCAATGCAAAGCTGGTAATTTTCCAGTGTCAATAAAACATAGCATCCTCAAAAACAAAGTAAAACTCCAGGAAGTGACAATTAAAGACATGCAGATCTATCGAATACCTGGCAATTAACTCAAAACAGGAATCATAAAGAATGTGATACACAAAGTAACAAGAGTGAAATTATTTTTAATTAAAAAGTTTTCCATCAATTATTTTTTAAAAAGTGATAATATATTTGTGTCTATGCACTAATAAAATGTACAGAGGAGAGCTACAATCAATTAATACAATTAAAATAAATCCTAGTATTAATGCCATACAGTATTGTTTGTATAATAGGAATTGGGTTTGGCTGTTGGTGAAAGTGTCAACTGTAAGGAATAACACAAAGACATATGTGCATGTGCACTCATACACACACACACACACACACACACACCTTCTTTCCTCAGATTATGAACAATATTTATGTAACTAGATCTTGGCACTGCATCCACATTGTAAATTGACACTTCTCCACTGGCAAATTGGCTTCTGGATTTCAGCCAGAAAATCAACTTTCTGGCTTAGACAGGCAGATGATAGTTAGACTACAGACCTCGCCCGGTAAGTCATTTCATCTAAGTCTCACAGCTTCCATTCAAATACTATTGACCAACTCTAGTTCCAATGCAGAGTCTGTCCTCTTAAAACATGGAAGAGTAGATTTTGAGGGAGGCTATTAGCAACCTCTGACATATTCCTTTAAATAAAACATTTTATTAGATTCAACAAATAAAATGAGTGTGGAACTCAATAAGCTTTATTACTGAAATTGTAATACATTCATTTTGTTCCTAAGGAACCTAAAATCCATTAGCAATTTCAAGAAGAATAAAATTCTGTGCAATATTCATGGTTCCCAAACAAAAGAAAACCATGAATTAACATGAAAATGTGTCGTATTTATTGAGTTTGTGAAAAGAGAATGTCTGTGACTTTGAAGCTGGAGCATCCTCCAGCAAATTTTTAATGAAGAATATAATCTACTACTTAATAGTCTACAAATAAATATGGGCAACCACTAATAGTTATAGAATTTTACTATAGTATGCATCATTTCAGTTTGGAGAATTATTCTATAAACAAGACAGAAAATCCAATTGTGATTATAACTGAGACTATGAATACAAGATAACTTAAAGATAACAAGCAATAAATTAGAGATGAAATTGGTACCACATCTTAAGAAGTGGAGAGTGAAGTGGTACACCAAGAATTACTTAATCAAAAGTCAAGTTTAGGGGCCGGGAGTTTGGCCTAGTGGTAGAGAGCTTGCCTCGCAAGCACAAAGACCTGGGTTCGATTCCTCGGTACCACAAACATAGAAAAAAAAGCTGAAAGTGGTGCTGTGGCTTAAGGGTAGAGCTCTAGCCTTGAGGTCAGTCCAAGGACAGTGTTCAGGTCCTGAGTCTAAGCCCCAGGACTGGCAAAAAAGTCAAGTTTTAACTGTAAATTATTCATTGTAAATGCAGGAAAAAGAATGGCTCAAAATAAACTTATAATTAACCAAAATTAACAGGAAAAAGGTGCCAGGCATTAATGAAAACAAGTCAAGTGTCCTACCATAAATAGCTTATAAAATAGATATTATTTTAAATGCAAGCTAAATTACTGGAGCACAGAAGTATCCAAATAATATATTTTCCATTCCCATGTCAGAGCTTAAGCAGTTGGTCTATGCTGACATGCTGGTTTGATAGGATAAAGAATGTAGACACTTGTTATGATGCTGCTATGAAATACTCAACATATACCTTCTACCTTGTTATCTACAGGGATGCTTTAGATTCAATCATCAATTTATACCAGCCCCTAGAATAAGGAAAAGTGGAAGGTAGCAGATATGTTCTTGCACTTAAAATGGACAGCACCATCGAGGTGCTGCTATCTCACTTCTGTAATCCTAGATACTCAGGAGGCTGAGATCTCAGGATCACAGTTCAAAGTCCTGTGACTCTGTCTGTCTGTCTTTCTTTCTTTCTTTCTTTCTTTCTTTCTTTCTTTCTTTCTTTCTTTCTTTCTTTCTCTCTCTCTCTTTCTTTCTTCCTTTCTTTCTTACTTTCTTTCTTTCTTTTTTTCTTTCTTTTTAAATTCAGTTTTATTGTCAAGGTGATGTACAGAGGAGTTACTGGAACATACGGAAGGCAATAAGTATATATTGTGTTATCCCCCTCCCCTTTTTTCTCCCTCTTTCCCTCCCTCCCCTCCCAAGATGTAAAGTTTGTTCCCAACATATTTTCTTGTGAGTTTCTCTATTGCATTGGTTCACTCTTTGTTCTTTGTCTCACCATTTTGTTATTTCCCTTCCCTTCCCCAATTTACATAAATGTGTATACATGACATGGGTACCAAAATCAAATATAATGACACTAGGGCTAAGTCAATGGGGGTAAAAATCAAAAGAAAAAAAAAACAACTTCACACAGTTAAAACAACAACTAAGAAAAACTTGTTTCCATATCCTGGAGTTCATTTCATTTATTATCATCTTATATGGTCATATGTATGTACCTTTTGAACTATTGTGACTGAGATTCCACCTCACAACATTTAGAATTGCCATTATCAAGAAATCTATTAACTGCTTAAGCTGGTGGGGATGTGACCAAAAGGGAACACTACTATACTGTTGGTGGGACTGTAAACTGGTTCAACCACTCTGGAAAGCAGTATACATGTTCTTCCAAAGACTGAAGTGGTAGCTCCCCAATGACCCAGAAGTCCCACTTCTAGGCATTTACCCAAATGAATACAAACAAGGCCATACTAAAACTACCAGCACAAGCTTGTTCATTGCAGAATTATTTACCTTAACTAAAATATGGAAGCAACTCAGATGCCCCTCAGTGGATCAACAAAATATTTTATATGTGGACAATGGAATTCTATGCTTCCATCAGAAACAATGGTATTACCCATTTGTAAGGAAATGGAAAGACTTGGAAACAATCATATTAAGTGTAGCAAGCCAGACCTAAAGAAACATAGACTCCATGGTTTCTCTCACTTGCAATAATTAGTATAATTAATATAGGTCTGGGATCATCCTGAGATTCCTATCTCCAATTAACCATCAGAAAAACAGAAATGTCACTGTTGCTTAGTGTCAGAGTGCTAGACTTGAGCAAAAGAGCTCAGGCCCTGAGTTCAAACCCCATGAACACCATCATCACCAAAAGCAAACAACAACAACAACAACAAACCTTAGCATGGAAATATTTGCATATACCTCTGACATCTTAGCAGTCATCATAGAACTAATCCCATAACCATACCTCTTCTCAATAAAAGCTGGGAAATTTAGTTTTTAATGAGCAGCTCTGTTCACATTTAATTAAGCTTTTACTGTAGAAGAAGAAAGAAGAGACAAGATAGCTAGCAGGCATGTAATTCTATTTAAATTTGATAAATCATAAATGAACAAATCATTTAGAGTTTGGAGTTCAAAAAGAGAAAATCTACAATTATAACATTAAAATAAAGTTACCTTTGATGAAGAGGAAAAACATTCCTTTGTGTATTTTCTCATTAGGCTACTCTATTGTGATTTATTGGTGATAATATAATAACATTTGTGTTTAGATAGAAGAGGGAACTATTGCTTATAGAAAAGTAAAGAACAATTGAATTTATAATGAAGGGTTTATTTAAACTGAGTTTAATTTTTGCTTTCACTTCTATAGCTTATTTGTTCTTTTTTCTCTTGTTCAAACAGATACGGGCATGAGGACTTTCCAGACAGATTGAAAAATGATTGAAAAAAAATGGAAGAAACACCTGTTATAACTTTGGGATCATAACATACTCAATAGAGAGAACTGTGAAACAAATATGGGTGGAGGGGGGAATCAAATACATCTTGGGTCACTTTGTTTACCCTTGAAGTGGGATGATGCTTCTGCCTTCTGTGGCTTTGCCCTGTGGGCTGTGGTCTATGCTACACGTTGGAAGATTTTATTGCTTCTTTGTAAAGACAATTTTCCAGTCTAATAGACTTCATCCATTTAAAGTAGAGAACCTATTTTCTACCCCAGGTACGTTTCCTTTTTCTTAATTTAGTCCCATTATTTTTAATTATACCATTCAAATCACCTCTGTAATTTCTGTCCATTATTAGGATTTGCAAATACCTATAGACAGCTTACACAGCAACTCCTTGCTCATTATAAAGTCAAATGCACCGATTATCTTTACTTTCATCTTTTCTCTTAAGTAAATTCCTACAGCCACTAACTGTCCATGGTTTTAAGGATTCATTTTCTATTTCCCTTCAAATGGATCTATCCTTATTTTCCCTTGAAGGTATCTCATATAGTTTCCTTCCTTGTATGGCAGTTTAAGTTAGCTTTTTCATTTTAATATGCAAGCCCACGTAATTATATGTATGTATCATCTGTCTCTTGAGATATTAAAACTGATCTAAATAATGCCCAATAGATCAAGAACTATTAGACTACATGTCCTTAAAAGTTCCCTTTCATATTAAAATTTTACAACAGTATATATAAAAATTATTTTTCATTATAAATTGTGAAGTAAAACAGTTATCCTTCAAAAAAACCTACAAATGTCACATGAAAATTTTCTCTGCAGAAACTTCCAATCTTCATTAATGTGAACATTTATATTTGAATAACCTAGACAGTGTTTGAAGACTATGTTGTATTTTGCTTCTATCACTTGTTAATATCCCATATATAAATGTTCATATAATCTACCTTCCACTTTCTTGCCATTTGAAAGAGATGAGCATTCTTCAGTCATATTACTATGTATCGGCTTGTCAAACTATGTGAACATACAATCCATACAAACCATTTTCCCTGAGTCATAGGATAGCAATACGATATAGCAAGAGAATGGCTCGATAAACACAAAAATTAACTTAGTGGGGGGTGGAGGGGAGGGTAATGGGAACCAAGACATGTGAAAGGGTATCAATATATTTGAATTAATGCACCTTCTATCTGGCAAATATCACGTAACCCTTTTATTAATTACAATAAAAAATATTAAAAAATGTGACATATATTAATTCCAACATTTATATAAAATGAATTTGGACACAAAATAAGCACCCCTTGAAAACAAATATAAGAAAAATGTAAATTTACCTTTAGACAAAGAAATAAAAATGATTTATAAATATATGTGTACATGAATCTAGCTTAATAATGTTCATCCGAAGGCTGTATTCCCTGATTCTAAAAGTCTGTTCTCCTACAGTTTGAAATATAGTACCTAACATATCATATAAAAAATTAACTTAGTTTAATACTACATCTGAAAATTCAGAAGATGTTTGTACAATACAGAAATTATATCTTGTAGTCTTAAATCCTTTTCCATATGTTAGAAACGTACACCAGAATGACATGATTGACTAAATTGTAGTGCTATGGACTAGTACTTTATGCATTGTTGCTTTTTTATTTAACATTTTGACTTTTCTGTGAGGAATTATATCCAATATCTTCACTTGTTCATCCTCGCATGTGAAAACTAAATTTAAAACAAAGGAATCTTTCTCCAGACTCAAAGGAACATTTAAAACACAAAAATTATGTTTTTGGATATTTTCTCTGCATTTCTAAACATATAAAATGTGCTTCTCTCCATTACATGGAAAGTTCCTAAGTAAAGTGTTGCTAATTTGCCTCTTCCAATAGTATTCACAAAGTTATTGAGCAAAACTATAAATTTCATTCAACTATTAAAGTTGCCTTTGGAATATATTATGTTGCAAACTAGGTCCTTTCCATTGGTGAGCATCAATACCTTGCTGAATATGTTGAGGAGAGAAATAATTTAACTATGCAAGAAAATTGAATCATGTGGATACTTTTTTAGTATTATTAAAAATTTAGAAACCTTTGGCTGAGAAATTTAGAATGTTGTGTACTTTGGGGACCAAGACAGGTGGAAGGGTATCAATGTATGTGAATTAGTGTACCTTCTGTCTGGCAAATATCATGCAACCCTTCTATTAATTGCAATAAAAATATATGAAAAAAACAGAATAGTTTATAGTACACCATTTCCAATTTTCAAAAAGTAGAACCAAAGTGATAAAAGATTATATTACAGCATTTTTAGCAAAGAACAATGTAAATGAAATGTGTTTTTAAAATAATGATAATAATTACTATAAATAAACAAAAAGTATGAAAACTTGTAAAGATTGTTCAGTGTAACTGATAAGAGTATTATGTTTTTCCAAATGGCCAATGAAAGTAAATATCATCATGGTTAAGTAACTTGTTTCAGGCCATTCAGCTAGATCGTGGTGGAATATTCTTTCTTTTCCATTTCTATTCCTGGTCTCCCACTCTCCACCCAATCTATACATTGTTTTTTGTTGTTATTGTTGTTATTGGAGTGATATATAGAGGGGTTACAATTACATTCATCATGTGGTGGGTACCTTACCTCTTGAACATTGTTACCCCTTCCCATGTTTATTCTCTCACTTTTTCTCTGCCTCCCCCAAATCTATACTTCTTAGAGGGACAATGATACAGAGCAAGTGCATTCTTCTTTTGTTTGGGAAGAATGAATAAATTGTTTTCCAGGAGCCCATACTTAGTTTGTAGCTATCTACTAGTCCTTGGCTATAAGGGGGCAATTCAGTATCTGCACCACTGATAGTTGGATTGAATAGAATGAACTATTGGGGTGCTCTACCAAAAATAAACTCAGCTACTGGATTTTGGCTTACACAAATCCTTGCCGGTGAACTATCTGAATTTTTTCTCACTTACACATTTATTATCAGTATGTAATTGATCATATGTATATGTAGCTAATTATATTAATAAATATATGATTAATAAGTGATGATGCTCAATATTTTTCTTTCTGTAAGTCACTGGTATACTATTTTGTTTGATCTAACCCACAGTCCATTGAGGTAGTTAATTGTATCAAATCTGCTTTCATTGTACAAATGAGATGATTAGAAGTCCAAATACAAATTTAGATACAATATTTTTTAAGAGTAGCAAGAAAAGTACCTAATTTAAAAGATGAGTACATGATTAAAGACCTCAGCAATGAAGAACTACTAAAATTTAAATGAATAGCTTTGAGAGTTCCCATAAGGGTAGCTTTTCAACAGAGGCAACAAAGAAAAGAAAAGAGTATGAACAACTTTGATTGTCTGTGCTTTTATGACTAGCAAAGTTAATAAAAATGTAGGATAATTCATACTGAAGTACCAAGAAATGGAAACTACACCTATGTATCCAATATCACAGAAGGCATTACAAAATATATGACATTATATGCAATGGAATACATTATAGAATTAAATTGAAACATTATTTTTAAAAAAACTTGGATGGTAATAGAGGATTTTATGCTAAGTAAAAAAAACAAAGACAAATATTACATGATCTGGCTAATGGAAACTTAAAAGTTGAGTTCTTGGAAGAACCTGTTAGAATAATACTTGCCAGGATATGGAATTGTGTGGGCAAAATGTTAATCATTTTTTTTTATTCAGCTAAACAGAAAGGAAGAGTCTAATTAATCTATTATGCTAACTGTGCCTATAGTTAACAGCAAATTATTATACTCTTAACAGTTTCTAAGAGAATAGATTATCAATGTTCAAATGATTTAAAAAATTATAAATACATTAGGTAATCCAGAATGTTATTTAGTTCAGTTGGTTCATCTCACATTAAACACACATGTTGAAAAATCACAAGTAGTCATGTGGTATATATACTAAATGAAGTTCGATGCTTTCATCTTAAAGAATGACATTGTCCTATTTGTAAAGAAATAGAAATACCTGGAAAAATTATATTAAGTGAAGTAAGCCAGACTCAAAGAAACAAAGATTGTATGATTTCCCTCATCTGTAGTAATTACAATATGTCTATAATCTACAAATAAACCTGATGGATATTAAAAGCCAAAAAGTACACTTGGGTATGATTGATTAAATGTCTAAATATTCACACAGAGAGAACAAAGGACATATTAGTAGGAGAGGATCACAAGTACTCAATATCTATGTATATATGAGTATATAAAAATGATGCTTATACAGTATGGCAGTTCCTCAAAAGACTAAACATAGAACTCCCATATGAACCAGCAATTCCACTGCTTGGCATTTACCCAATCATCCAGAAAGGACATACTAAATCCACTAGCACAATGATGTTCATTGCAGCAAACATATGGAACCAACCCAGATGTCCCTCAGTTCATGAGTGGATCAACAAGATGTGGTATTTATACACAATGGAATTCTATGCTGCTGGCAGAAAGAATGACATCGCCCCATTTGTTAGGAAATGGAAAGACTGAGAAATCATATTAAGTGAAATAAGCCAGACTCAAAGGAACTTAGGCTTAATGGTTTCTCTCATTTGTCATAATCATTAGAAACCTTGGCTTCTCCTAGCAGAGATTTATAATAGAACAAAACGAGACACATAAGGCCATATAGAATGACGCTAAATGAAAGGACCTCCAGGTTATAGAAAAAAAGCGAGTGATTGTTGTCCTTAATGTACTATATTATCTCTCATCTCTTTAGCTTTCCCTCGGTTATCTCATATTATTACAGTATTTCACCTGGTTATCTGATATATTGCATATATGCTTGATTGATTGTTTGAAATTGGATAGGGAAGGGGGGAAAACAAGATAAGGGGTGGGGATGGGGGGGATGAAATGAGGACCAAGACATGAGAAAGGGTATGTGAAGTAATGCACCTTCTATCTGGTGAATATAATGTAACCCTTCAATTAATTACAATAAAAATATATGAAAAAATTATGCTTATAGAAAAGAAGTCCAAGAAGTGAAAGCAAAAGGTTTTTTAAGGGCCGGGAGTTTGGCCTAGTGGTTAAAGTGCTTGCCTAGCATGCATGAAGACCCGGGTTCGATTCCTTGGTACCACATACGTAGAAAAAAGCCGGAAGTGGTGCTGAGGCTCAAGTGGTAGAGCTCTAGCCTTGAGAAAGTCCAAGGACAGTGCTCAGGCCCTGAACTCAAACCCAGAACTGGCCAAAAAAAAAAAAGGTTTTTTAAATTACTTTTTGAGATTTTATTTCTTATTTATCCACTTTTATCACTATTTGTGATGTCTGTAGTTTTTGTTTCGTATGCAAATTTCTCTGTTGGGATGAGGGGAATAGGAAATACAGAAATAATGGAATAAAGGGTGAAGTAATACTCACTGCATGCTCACTATGTTGAAAACGATATGTACAAGTTAGGGAGGAAGGGATTCATGAGGAAAAAATGGGAAGAAAATAAGGGAACAACTTGACACTTCAAAAAGAACCTGACTTATGTAACTGTAACCCCTCTGTACAGTACCTTTACAATAAAATTAATAAAGTCTCTTTTAACTTAAAAATCACAATATACACTATGAATGTGACAAATTATAGGTTGCTAATTCTATATAATAAAAAAAAACGATTTGTAAAGAAATTGAGATTCCTAAGCAAATTCTTAGTGAATAAACATTGTGATAAAAATCTGTGTTAAATTAATTAGGAAGCCTACAGAATGGGAGAAGACCTTCACCAACCAAACAACGGACAAAGGCCTCATATCTAAAATATATCAACAACTCAAAAAATTGAATCACTCCAAAACTGATCTCCAAAGTAACAACCATCCCATTAAAAAATGGGCCAAAGACTTAAAGAGAGTCTTCTCTGAAGAAGAAACAAAAATGGCCTATAGACACATGAAGAAATGCTCCACATCTCTGGCCATAAAATAAATGCAAATCAAAACAACTCTAAGATTCCACCTCACTCCAGTTAGAATGGCCAGGATCAGGAAAACGAATAACAGATGCTGGAGGGGATGTGGCCAGGAGGGATCACTACTACACTGTTGGTGGGAGTGCAAACTCGTTCAACCACTATGGAAAGCAGTGTGGCAGTGCCTCAAAAGGCTAAACATAGAACTCCCCTATGACCCAGCAATTCCACTACTTGGCATTTACCCAACCATCCAGAAACAAGGGCATACTAAATCCACTAACACGACAATGTTCATTGCAGCACTATTCACCATAGCAAAGATATGGATCCAACCTCAGTTGATGAGTGGATCAACAAGTTGTGGTATTTGTACGCAATGGAATTCTATGCTGCTGTCAGAGAGAATGACATCGACTCATTTGATAGGAAATGGAAAGACTTAGAAAAAATCATATTAAGTGAAATAAGCCAGACTCAAAGGAACTTAGGTTCAATGGTTTCCTTCATTCGTCATAATCAGTAGAAACCTTGGGCTCTACTAGCAGAGATCTGCAATAGAGCAAAATCTTGATACATAAGGCCATATAGTATGAAGCTAATTGAAAGGACCTCCAGGATATTGAAACAAAAGCCATATAACGAATGATTGTTGTCCTTAATGTACTATGTTGTCTCTCATCTCCTTTGCTGTCCCTTGGGTATCTCATATTGTTACAGTATCTCACTTTGTTATCTGATATATTGAATTTATTTGTATTTGGTTATTTGAAATTTGATAGGGAAGGGGGAAAAAACAACACGGGTGGGTGGGGTGAGGGGGAGGGTAATGGGTACCAAGACATGTGAAAGGGTATCAATGTATGTGAATTAATGCACCTTCTATCTGGCAAATATCATGTAACCCTTTTATTAATTACAATAAAAAATTTAAAAAAAAATCTGTGTTGGACTGAAAGGGATATGTAGAAAAGACTCTTAAAAATCATCAAGACCTGCCTGGTGCAGGTGGCTCACGCCTGTAATCCTAGCTACTTAGGAGGGTGAGATCCCAGAACAGCATTTCAAAGTGAGCCTTGGCATGGAAGTCCATGAAAATCTTATCTCTAATTAACCATTGGAAAACCAGAAGAGGCTCTGTGGCTCAAGTGGTAGAGCACAAGCCTTAAGCTGAAGAGCTCTGGGATAGCACTCAGGCCCACAACTGACCAAATAATAATCATCAAGACCTATATTAAACTATGTGTAACTGAGATGAGTTAAAATCATATATTGTTTCTTTCATTTTGGCTTTGTAAAGATAATGGACAGGGGTATCCACAGATTTCTTTGACTCAAATAGGACAATATTCCCTGAATTCCCAGCTTTGACTTTCCTGTCAGTGGCTAATTTTTTTTTTTATCTTTATGTTCCTTTATTGGAGCAAGATTCCTGACTGGCATACAGTGATGTATTTACTAAACAGAGACCTGTGCAGAAATTACATACTAATCCATCTAAACAGGTTTTTGTTACACTTTTGCTTATTGATGGAATAGTTCCATTTATATAAAGTTTTATACATCACAAAGCTTTCAACCTGACCAGGCTGTCCATTAATTTACCTCTGAAAAAGTGTCATTTAATCATTTCAGCTATATTTTACATCATTAAAAAGCTTATGCACCTGGCAGCTTCTCTGTGTGATGGCATTGGGCAGTTATTTCTCCCACCCAGGTCCAGTCACTTCAGAGCCTTAAGTTCCAAACCGTGGACGGAAGAAACAAAGAAGTTGTCCTAACCACCCACTTGGACTTCTTACCCGGAACCAATCTTCTCCGCTGCATTTAATTATGCCAACCAAGACACACAGCCAAGGAGAAGTGCCGTGTGGAGCGTGGCCTCAGAGCGAGAGGTCCATGTGACGGTGGTGGTGGTAGGTGATGTCTGAACGACACACAGAAAGCCCCATTTAAAAAAAAATGAGTGGCTAATTTTTAATAACCACTTCCTAAGTGTTGGTGAGTCCATAAGAGTTCTAACCTCGATTAGTTGCTAATCTTCTACTGAGTTATGCAGTAAAATCAAATTTAAAGCCATCATTCATTTTATGCATATTTTCTAAATCTCTAGTCCTAATCTCCAAGTCTACATTTTTACTGCCTATTTTTTTAAATCTCAAAATGTTGAAACAGAATTTGTCTTTTCAAGATAAAAATGTCAGAGTTATCTTTTATTTATGTCTCTACCTTACAAGCTACCTCTTCTGTTCTGTGGCTCCTGAAATACCATTCTGTCCATCTTCTATCCATTATTATTCTATTGTAGGCAATTGGTATTCTTTTATGGCTGTTTCACTACTTTAGCTTACCTTTCTGAATCCAGACTTCAGGCTATCCAATGCCCATATCTTCAGATACTAAGAACATAGACTCAACACTGGGTTTTTCTGGCTGCATGTCAAATATTCATCATTCTAAGCAACGTTACTAGAGGATATGATTTTTAATGGAAGTTGCTGGCAAAGGCTATTACTGAATACTAAGTAAAACTAAATAAAATATTTCTTTGTTAAAGGAGTCTTTAGAATCTGTAACATCTCAATTTGCACTAAGAATCTTCCATTAAAAATTGAATCATTTGAGGGCAAAAATTTAATTCCCCTAATCCATTGTTTTCTCACTGACATGGGCACAATAATCATGAATGAGACATGCTCACTGAGTTAAAATTGCAATAAATAGTAAAAATGAAATATGGATATATTATTAATACACTTTCCATCTTTTACTTGAAGATCAAGAGTTTGCCACGTGTAACTCCAAAGAACAGCATCTTTAAAATACTTGATTTATGTGAAGGATGAATCTGAAGTACATTCTGAAACCTGAGTATATGTCATTTTAAATCAGTGGACATTTTATGGGAGAGAATCTGTCCTGTTCACTGTTAGATATTTAGCATCCTTGGTCACCTCTACCTTCTAGTTGCTACTTGCACCAACATCACCCAGTCAAAACAACCAAAAATACTTTCCAGACATTGCTGGGTATCCATGACATATGAGTGTAAATTATCACCAGCAGAAAACTAATGGTCTAGAATACTTTCAGATCATTACTCTCCAATTCAAAAAAGTTTTCAGTGCTGTCAAAAAAGTCTCATTTCCACAGGATAAAATCTATGTTCCTCTTTGTTCCCAACCTATCAAATATTTGTATACACACATACACACACACACACACACACACACACACACACACCACGGACACTCACACCACCATAACAGGCATCTATTATATGTTCCATTGTTCCCTCTATCTCATGCCTTTCCACCATTATTCAAGTTTTTCTAGAATACTTTTTATATTAATTATCCTCATTACAAGTATATATTACTGAATGTATACTACTGAATGTAATTTTCATATTCCTCAGTTTTTATTTCACTGAAGTACAAGCATGTAAAGAAACACTGCATGAAGCACACTCACTCCTTTCCATCACTGAGAAATATATTTGCTAAATCATTATACAAAAAAACACTATCTGGCTGGGCATGGCGGCTCATACCTGTAATCCTAGCTACTCAAGAGCCTGAAATCTGAAGATCATAGTTTAAAGCCAGCCCGGGCACTGAAGTCTGTGAGACACTTAACTCCTATTAACCACTAGAAAATCAGAAGTGGTGCTGTGGCTCAAGTGGTAGAGCAGTAGCCTTGAGCTGAAGAGCTCAGGGACAGTGCCCAGGCCAGGAATTCAAGCCCCACAACTGAGAAAAAAAAAGAATACTACAATTAGAATACATTGTCTAAAGTCAATGTCAACTTCTTATTAAAAATAAGTAAAGATAATAATACTAGTTATAAAAAATAGTATTTATAATAAATATAATTTAGAATGTACTACATACTTGTAAATATTTATAATAGTATTTATAATATAATATTTTATAAATTTATAATACATTTGTTTAAAATTTATAATAAATATATATCATCCATTTTGTAGAATTTATAACACATACTTTTGATTAATTGTGAAAATATGTTATAATAAATTTTTAGTAATCAGGGAAAGCAATTTTCATATGAGTTATTTATGAACTAAAACACTTCTCTGCCACAGTAAAGCTCCAACATATAAAGAGATAAAAACAAAGAACTAATAACCTTGTGTTTGGAGTTGATAGCAGGTAGAATGGAAGATACAGCACATAAGACTCAGGAGAATAAGCAGGTGCTGATTCAGCTTATATGGCAGGCATATCCACTCAGTTTAAACCTTGTGAAAAGCTCAACAATAGGTACAAAGACAGGACTGTAGATTACAGAGATGTTATGGTTTTGAAAAAATAAGTGGCCATAATCAGTGCAGAATGAGCCTACTCTTCTGACATGGAAGTGCGCTGGCCAGAAAATAGAGATGGTTAATTCCTGTATTTATCTATGAGGTTTTGACCTCAATGACAGCAAAACACACAACAAGAAATGTAAACACAAGAAAATAAATTACAGTGATTTTTAAGGGTTAAACCATGCACCATCTAGCATCAGTGACTCATCTGTAATTCTAACTACTTAGCCAGACGAAATCTGAAGAACACTGTTCAAAGACAGCCTGGGCAGAAAAATCAGGTAGAATTTTGTCTCCAAACCACCAAAAGTCCAGAAGTGAAGCTGTGGCTGAAGTAAAGGAGTAATGGCTAAAGCACAAATGCTCAGAGACATCACCCAGTCTCTGAGTTTAAACCCCATGACTGGAAGAAAAGCAAAAAAAGGAAAAGAAAAGAAAAGGACAGAAAAAAGAAAGGAAAGGAAAGGAGCCAGGTGTGGTGGCTCACACCTGTAATCCTAGGTACTCAGGAGGCTGAGATCTGAGGATCACTGTTCAAAGCCAGACCCCAGGCGCAGCAAAGACTGAGACTTTTATCTCCAATAAATCACCAGAAAACCAGAAATGGCTCTGTGGCTGAAGGGGTAGGGCAGTAGCCTTGAGATGAAGAGCTTAGGGACAGTCCCCAGCCTCAGAGTTCAAATCCCATGTCTTACAAAAAGAAAAGAAAAACCATGTAGAACTCTTTGCTGTAGGAAACAGCTGAGCTTTTCTCCAGTGCCAACCAGGTCTGGAAGATTCATCCTTCTATATATAGTACTGAAGTCCACCCTTTACTATTCTATATCTTATGAATTATCTATTTCTTATTACCAGATATACTCCATACAGGCTCAAATATTCAATATATGTGTAAGATTACTGCCTCTTTTTCTGATGTTGACTGTGTTGAAATTCTCCCTTTTCTGTTGTTTTATACAAATCCCACTAGCTCTTGAAGTACCAATATTTCCAGAAAGTTTTTCCTAAGTAACCAGTTTCTTAGAGATTGATAGCATACCTCGATTGACTCAATGGGAGCTTGCCTGCCTCCCTGCCCGCCTGCACACCTGTCTTTCTTTCCTTCCTTCCTTCCTTCCTTCCTCCCTCCCTCCCTCGCTCTCTCCCTCCCTCCCTTCCTTCCTTCCTTCCTTCCTTCCTTCCTTCCTTCCTTCCTTCCTTCCTTCCTTCCTTCCTTCCTTCCTTCCTTCCTTCCTTCCTTTCTTCCCTTTCTTCCTCATCTCAGTGCAAAAGCACAACAATAATGCTTACATTGCTGTATGATATGCCACTTACTATCACTGCACCCCAAACCTTGAAGTATTGCCCTGAGTTTAGCCTAGTGGTAGAGTGCTTCCCTAGCATGCAGGAAGACTCGGGTACGATTCCTTGGTACCACATACATAGAAGAAATCCAGAAGTGCTTCTGTTACTCAAATGGTAGGGCTTTAGCCTTGAGAAAACCCAAGGACAGCTCCTAGGCCCCGAGTTCAAGCCCCGGGACTGGCAAAAAAAAATTAAAAATAAATAAATGAGGTTTTGCCAGGCGCGGTGGCTCACGCCTGTAATCCTAACTACTCAGGAGGCTGAGATCTGAGGATCAAGGTTCAAAGCCAGCCGGGGCACAAAAGAACCTGAGACTCTTATCTCCAATTAACCTCTAGAAAACAGGAAGTGGAGCTTGGCTTAAGGGTAGGGCAGTAGCCTCGAGCTGAAGAGCTCAAGAGCAACCTCCAGGCCAAATTCAAGCCCCATGCCCCCCCCCCCACACACACACAAATCCAAGTAGAAGCAATGATTGCATCCTGGTAAAACATGACAGTTCATTTATTTTAGTCTTTATAAGTGACTCAAGCTCATGCGATGTCATTCTCTTTATTCAGGTGGATTTTATTTCCTCCTTTGCACGACTAATGTTGCTTCTGGTTTGGCTGTGCTGTCAGCACTCCTGGGAATATAAATCTTTCACTATTTGGAGCTGAATAGAGAAAAGGGCATGTTTTCTTCCTTGCTTTGTAGTGAGAGATCTGCTTGCAGTAAAATGACAGCAGACTCGACAACTGAACAGCTGTTATGATGGTCATATTCTAACATGACCCAGAACTATCATTGTAGCATCCATGACTCTGATACATGCAGATAAGATTTGCTAAAATTAGCAGAATGTCAAAGCAGTGCAAACAATTTAGGAGTCAACAATTAATTATAGATCAAATAGTCCTCCAGCGAAATTTTCCCTGTTTTCTACATTTTTTTTAATCTCGAATGTCTCTTCTGTATTTTGTTTTACTTTGGCTTATTTATACTGAATTACAATGACTTACACAGGCACCTATTGATTATTTGACCTTTTTGTAACTGCAGCTGAACTTGACCTATGAGTCATAGAGATATTTGAGTGCTCTTATAATTTTTTAGAAAAATATGGTGCCATGAGTTTTGTTCAGTTATGGTCTTAGTGGGTCCTATAAAAGTATTAGATAACCAAGGGGGGGGGGAGGGTGATGGGTACCAAGACATGTGAAAGGGTATCAATGTATGTGAATTAATGCACCTTCTATCTGGCAAATATCATGTAACCCTTTTATTAATTACAATAAAAAATTATAAAAAAAAGTATTAGATGAGCCAAGAGTCATTATCTCTTACTTGTAATCCTAGTTACTCAGGAATTGAACATCAGAGTTCAAAGTCATCCCAGAAAGGAAACTTCATGAGACCCTTATCTCCAGTTAATAACTAAAAAGCCACAAGTGGACCTGGGGCTCAAGCGGTAGAATGCTAGCCTTGAGAAAGCTCACGGACAATGCCCAGGCCCTGAGATGAAGCTCCAGGACTGACACAAAATAAAAGCATTCATTGAGCTTTCCTGTGGCAATATTGAAAAGTAGTAGTGTGTTTTGAATTGGTGTGGCTTTAAGGAAGGCAATTAGGTCACTGAGAAGGCTGCCTTAGTGTAGTTTTTGTGGATCTTTGGTTAACTCTGACAAGAGGGCTTCTATGAAAGTGCAAGTCTGCTACCTTACATCTTTCTTGCTGCTTGTTTCATATGATCTTGTCTTCTTTACAAAGTCCTATAATGATGCCATCTTGCTTGTGATGACGTAGCCAAATGAGACCCTCAACAGAGCCAAACTGAAAAAGTCATCTCATCTTACCTTACAATTTTTAAAATTTTGAGCTACATGCAACAGTGATACTTACAAGTATGTTGGAAATGAACTTTGCAACTCAGGGAGGGGCTGTTGTTGGGAGGAGGAAAAGTGGGGGATAAAAGGGAGAGGGTAACAATATTTGGTAAAAAATGTATACATTACCTTACGTATGTAACTGTAACTCCTCTGTGCAGCTCATTGACAATAAAATTATTTTTTTTAAAATAGCTAAAATTGTTTTGTTAAATGGCATGTCTTGTACTTACAGGTACATTTTTAAACTTTTTACTACTAAGTAATAGCTGCTTTATTATAGCAATACAAAATGGATGAATATGCATAGATTTGACTTCCAAGACCATATTCATGCAATGATTTCACTGTGCAGATTTTGATCTGACTATGCAAATTTTATGCAAAACTAGGTATGCTAGGTTTTTTTCCCTCAGTTTGTCTAATTTCTTATCAGAAGTCACAATTTTGTTGGTACTTGGCAGGGTATCACTCAACTAGTGAGCAGAAATGAATCTTCCTACTTATTTCAGTATTGCTTTCATGTATATATGCCTGTCCTGGGGCTTGAACGCAGCGCCTAGAAATTGTTTCTGAGCCTTTTTGGTCAAGTCTAGCACTCTACCATTGGAACCAAATCCCCACTTCTGGCTTTTTTATCTGAGTGGTTTATTGGAGATAAGTGTCTCAGTGATTTTTCAGACAGGAATTGATTCTCAGATCTCAGCCGCGTGTAGTAGTTAGGATTACAGGTCTAAGTCACTGTGCTCAGCTCAATAATTTACTATTAAAAATCTTTTATGGTTGGACACCTGTGGCTCACACCTGTAATCAAGCTACTCAGGAGACTGAGAACTGAGGATCGTGGTTCAAATCATCCCAGGCAGTAAAGTCCGTGAGCCTCTTATCTGCAATTAACCACCAGAAAACTGGAAGTGGCACTGTGGTTCAAATGGTAGAACACTAGCTTTGAGCTGAAGAGCTCAGGGACATTTTCTGGGCCCAGTGTTTAAGCCTCACATCCGACAAAAAAATCTCTGATGGAAAAGGTTTATTTACTAATTTCTCTGCAAATGAGAGTAGAAACTAGCAATGGCATTGCCTGAATAAACTTTCAGTATTAAAACAGGGTTTGAAATAGATTTTAGAGGTTCTTTCCCTCTCTACTATTATTGTATATATTGCAATGGAAGACTTTACTCTGGGAAAATTTCATTGTTTGCTATATGGGAATCACTATTTCAAAAAGGAATCTGAATGGTTTCTCTACATTTTGATCAGTTTATACAAAAAACTATACTATCATTTTACTTTGCAACTTTGTCATTTCTTCTATAAGATTTTTTTTAAAACTTTTTTTTTAATTTGTATATTTTATTTATTATTTTTTTATTTTTATTTTTTGCCAGTCCTGGGCTTGAGCTCAGGGCCTGAGCATCGTCCTTGGACTTTCTCAAGGCTAGAGCTCTACCACTTGAGCCTCAGCACCACTTCTGGCTTTTTTCTATGTATGTGGTACCGAGGAATCAAACCCGGGTCTTCATGCATGCTAGGCAAGCACTTTAACCACTAGGCCAAACTCCCGGCCCCAAAGCTAAGATTCTTATTCTTTCTTATTACATATGAACCAACAATTGCTTCACTTAATTGAATTGCATTCTGTGGAAGAAGTGAGAAGAAATGATCTTCAGATAGAGCCATATGGTCAAGAAACTTACATCTGGTGTACTTGTTATAAACCAGAGACCTTAAGGTAGATACAGCTGCCGACTAGATCTGTAACTTAGATGCTAATTACAGAATGATTATATCATTTCATAAAATGATGTTTGATTAATTGGAATGTAAATAGAAAAATTATCAAAACTAACAACATTACAATTATTTTGCACAGCAACACCAAATATTTAAATGAAATGAGAAGATGAATTTGTAAGAAATGTAATTTTCTTCCAGTTTCCAGAGGTGATTTATGTCTGTTTCCAAATGCGCAATGTAAGAACTAGTTTTAGTGATCTAATTGGGAAGATAAAATGGAAAACTTGCAATAGAGATGAACAAAGCTGACTTTAGAAAGTGCTGAGCTCTATATTATATTTGTAAATAAACCATTTCAGCAGTTTTTTTAGTGTTATATTTTTCTCGTATGGATAGAAACAAACTTTGGCTACTGCATATCTACTTGCCATTAGGCATTAATGGGACATATGATTAACATGATAGATAGATATCTAAAATTGGTTTATTGATTCGACTTGATTAAGAATTAAAGTAATACACAGCTCAGTTTTCCATTGAAATCCACTGATCATATTCTCCTGTATTTGTGCTTCATGTACATTCTTTATAATGACAGAGTCATAATTTCTTAAATTGAGGGTAAAAATTTGCTTTCTGAAAGAGTCTACATTTCTCATTTCAATTTTTTTTTATTTTTGTCAGTCATGGGACTTGAACTCGGGGCATAGACGCTGTTCATGAGCTATTAGGCTCAAGGCTATTGCCCTACCCCTTGAGCAACAGTGCTATTTCTGGTTTTCTGGTGATTAATTGGAGATACAAGTATCATTGACTGTTCAGTGCCTGAGCTGACTTTGAACCACTATCCTCAGAGCTCAGCCTCCTGAGTAGCTAGGATTGCAAGCATGAACCATGACACCCGGCCCATTTCTCATTTTAGTTCATATTGTTTAATTGTATAGAAAAATATAATAGTAGCATAAACATCCCTGGGCTACATTTAAGAATCAGATATATCTGATCAAAGGAATGAATAAAGAAGAGATAAAACTGATACCCAGAGGGTTTGCAGACTCAAGATCTGATCTCTGGTTTGCCTGATACTTGTAGAGACTTCTGTGGTCTATATATAGCCATTCATTCATTGAATTGTATTCAGATAGATTTTGAAAACACATAAATATGTCATCTGCCTAATTTATTGTTTAATGAAGGTGCCAGTCTGTAATTTGTGCTAACCTAATGTAGATTCACAAATTTAGAATAAAAGCAACATTAAGATCTAAAGGCAACATCATTGTCCATCTAAACCATCCCTGCTGATTATTGACTGTGATATGACCTAAGTAATTCATTATTGTTTATCACTTTGACATATTTAGAAAGGAAAAAAGAAAAAAAAAACTGATGTTAACATTCTCAAGGAGTCTAATGGTTGAGTGTTTGCCTAGCATTCACAAAGCCCTGGGTTCTCTTCCTCCATACATCATATACAGAATAAAAAGTACGCCATAACTGGTGCCGGGGTTCAAGTGTTAGAGCTCTAGCCTTGGGAAAACCCTAGGACAGTGCCCAGGCCGGAACTCAAACTTCAGGACTAGCAAAAACAAAAGCAAACAACAAATAAAACATTGTCAAATGTATCCTAGATTGTTTGTATCTAGTCCTAAGTGAAAACATTGTTATTTCTTTAAATGTAAACTGAAAATAAGATTAATGTAATTGAAAATTTCTAATTGTTCTCTGATTCTATAGCAGAGTTCACATATATGACATATCTTAAGTTATATTTCTGAATCAAGATTTCTAAAAAATTCAAAATATAAAGTTGGGCCGGAAGTGTGCCTACTGGTAGAGTGCTTGTCTAGCATGCATGAAGCCCTGGGTTCGATTACCAGTACCACATAAACAGAAAAATCTAGAAGTGGCACTGTGGCTCAAGTGATATAGTGCTAGCATTTTATGCTGTTTCCCTTTGCCATATAGCCAATCATGAATACATACATATAGTATGCATCCTATACACTAATTAACACGTCATATTTTATGTGTATGAGGCCTGTTTTATATATGCAGATGTTATTTAAAATATGATTTTTATGTTCTTAAGGAAATTAGAGCCAACTTTTCTAAATTTCATTGTGATTTCTTGCTTTCCTTCCCTCTTTATTTTTTAGATCTAAGCACCCCTTTCTCTGTATTAAAGTAGAAAACTTTCATTAGCTTCAGCTGTAAACTCTGCTCTCAGCCAACAGTTGTATAGTCACATATATAGCCTTACATAGAAATAATTTCATTTTAGAAGTTTCTGCCTCCTAAAGGTAATTGCAACTATTCTTCCATCACATTTTGTTTGCTCACCATTTTCGAGGGCCAAATAATTCCAAAGAACAGAAATTTCATTTCATTCTATATTTCTTAGTAGTCAGTATTTTGCCTGGCATACACCAGTATATCAAAATTTCCTCTTTCGGGGCCCGGAGTTTGGCCTAGTGGTTGAGTGCTTGCCTAGCATACACAAAGACCTGGGTTCAATTCCTCAGTAACACATATATAGAAAAAGCCAGGGGTGGTGCTGTGGCTCAAATGACAGAATGCTAGCTTTGAGAAGCCCAAGGACAGTGCATAGGCCCTGAGTACAAACACCAAGATTGGCAAAAAAAATAATATTTCCTCTTTCACATATTTACCAAAACAGAAAACATTTCTGTAGAATTGTTACTGTGTATGTAGCAGGTATCATGCACCAAATGGGACTCTTAAAAATTCCCATAATCTCTGCTTCTACAGGCTTGGTGGGAGTGTAAACTCGTTCAACCACTCTGGAAAGTGGTATGGAGATTCCTCAAAAGCTAAACATAGAACTACTTTATGACCCAAAATTCCATTCCTTGACATTTACCCAAATATCCAGAAACAAGGCAATGCTAAAGCTACTAGCACAACAATGTTTATTGCAGCACTGTTTACCATAGCAAAGATATGGAACCAACTCAGATGCCCCTTAGTAGATGATTGGATTAACAAGATGTGGTATTTATACACGATGGAATTCTATAATGCTGTCAGAAAGAACAAGAACCCACTTGTAAAGAACATAGGCTCAATTGTTTCCCTCATTTATAATAAGTAGTACAAACCTTGGATTACAATAGCTCAAAACCTAGATACATAAGGCCATATAGGATGATGCTAAATGAAAGGACCTCCAGGATATGGAAACAAGAGCTATATAATGTGTGATTGTTGTTCTTAATGTCTATGTTATTTCTCATCTCTTTTGTTGTCCCTTGGTTATTCTCATATTCTTACAGTATCTTATGTTCTTATCTGGAATATTGTATATACATTTATTTTTTTATTTAAAATAGGAAAAGGAAGGGGGAAAACAGGATGAGGGGAGGGGGTGGAAGGAGAGAAATGGGACAAAAACATGAGAAGGGGGGGCCGGGAGTTTGGCCTACTGGTTAAAGTGCTTGCCTAGCATGCATGAAGACCCGGGTTCGATTCCTCGGTACCACATACATAGAAAAAAGCCAGAAGTGGTGCTGAGGCTCAAGTGGTAGAGCTCTAGCCTTGAGCAAGTCCAAGGACAGTGCTCAGGCCCTGAGCTCAAGCCCAGGACTGGCAAAAAAAAGAAAAAAAAATGAGAAGGGATATCAGTGTTTGTGAAGTAAAGCACAATCTATCTGGTGAATATAATCTAACCCTTCTATTAATTATGATTAAAAAAGAACTACTCTATGACCCAACAATCCCACTCCTAGGCATTTACCCAAACATCCAGAAACAAGGCCATACTAAAGCTACTAGCACAATGATGTTCATTGCAGCACTATTTACCATAGTTAGGATATGGAATCAACCCAGATGCCCCTCAATAGATGAATGGATCAAGAAGATATGATACTTATACACTATGGAATTCTATACTGCAATCATACTGTCATCAGAAAGAATGACATTGCCCCATTTGTAAGGAAAAGGAAAGACTTGGGAAAAAATCATATTAAGTGAAGTAAGCCAGATCCAAAGGAGCATAGGCTCCGTGGCTTCTCTCATTTGTAATTATTACACATCTAGGATTCTCCTAGCAGAGGATCAAAATACCTCAAAACCTATGTACATATGGTCACACAGGATGAGACTAAACAAAATGGAAAAAAGAGGTTTATCTTTGTGACTGTTGTTCTTAATGTATGATGTGAAGCCATTTCTTTTCTCTTTTTTTCCCACTTGTGGTTAATTTCATGTGGTTATTCTATCTGAATTTGTTACCTGGTATACTGTAGTATATTTGTTCATTTGAAATAGGGACGGGAAGGGGGAAAAGAAGATGAATGGGAAGAGGTGTGGGGAGATGAAGGGAGACAAAAAAATGAGAAGGGGTATCAAGGTTCAATAAGTAATGTACCCAAATGGGGAAAGAGGAAGTAAAACTATCCCTCTTTGCAGATGACATGATTCTATATTTAAAGAATCCTATAGACTCCACTCCCAAGCTCCTTGAGCTGATCCAAAACTTTGGAAGGGTAGCAGGCTATAAAATTAACCCTCAAAAATCAACTACCTTCCTCTACGCCAACAGTGAGAGGAACGAGGCAATAATCAGGAAAGCAACTCCTTTCGCAATAGCCTCAAAGAAAATAAAGTACCTAAGAATTATCTTAACTAAGAATGTAAAGGATCTATTTGACGAAAATTTTAAAATCCTGAAAAAGGAAATTAAAGCAGAACTGAGGAAATGGAAAAACCTCCCATGCTCCTGGATTGGAAGAATCAATATCGTGAAAATGACAATCTTGCCAAGGGCTATCTACAAATTCAATGTAATACCCATCAATATCCCAATGACATTCTTTAAAGAAATAGAAGAGGCAATCCAAAATTTCATATGGAATAATAAAAGACCCCGTATAGCAAAAACACCTCTTAGCAGAAAGAACAGCGCAGGAGGTATTTCAATGCCAAACTTTAGACTCTATTACAGAGCTATAATTATCAAAACAGCTTAATACTGGCACAAGAACAGGCCTGAAGACCAATGGAATGGAACTGAGGACCCAGATATTAAACCACAGACATATGGCCACCTAATCTTTGACAAGGGTGCCAAAAAAAAAAGTAAAATGGAAGAAAGACAGCCTCTTCAACAAGTTGTGCTGGCAGAACTGGGTAAGCACATGCAGAAAAGTAAAGTTGGATCCTTCTTTGTCACCCTGCACTAGAATTAACTCCAAATGGATCAAAAACCTCAAGGTAAAAGCTGACACACTGAAAACTTTACAGGAAGGAATAGGAGATACACTAGGCCTCCTTGGCACAGGTTGAAACTTTCTCAATAAGGACCAAGAATCACAACAAATCAGAGAAATGCTGGATAAGTGGGACTGCATTAAACTGCAGAGCTTTTGTATGGCAAAGGACATAGCTAGTAAACTAATTAGGAAGCCTACAGAGTGGGAGAAGATCTTCACCAACCATACAACGGACAAAGGCCTCATATCTAAAATATATCAACAGATCAAAAAAATTGAATCAATCCAAAACTAATCTCCAAAGTAACAACCATCCCATTAAAAAATGGGCCAAAGACTTAAATAGAGTCTTCTCTGAAGAAGAAACAAAAATGGCTGATAGACACATGAAGAAATGCTCAACATCTCTGGTCATAAAAGAAATGCAAATCAAAACAACTCTAAGATTCCACCTCACTCCAGTTAGAATGGCCAGGATCAGGAAAACTAATAACAACAGATACTGGAGCGATGTGGCCAGGAGAGATCACTACTACACTGTTGGTGGTCGTGCAAGCTCCCTTCAACCACTATGGAAAGCAGTATGGCAGTTCCTCAAAAGACTCAACATAGAGCTCTCCTATGACCCAGCAATTCCACTACTAGGCTTTTACCTAATTGTCCAGAAACAAGGACATACTAAATCCACTAGCACGATGATGTTCATTGCAGCACTATTTACCATAGCAAAGATAAGGAACCAACCTGGATGTCCCTCAGTTGATAAGTGAATCAACAAGATGTCGTATTTGTACACAGTGGAATTCTGTGGGGCTGTTAGAAAGAATGGCATTGCCCCATTTGTTAGGAAATGGAAAGACTTAGAAAAAATCATATTAAGTGAAGTAAACCAGACTCAAAGGAATATAGTCACAATGATTTCCCTCATTTGTCACAATCAGTAGAAACCTTGGGCTCTCCTAGCAGAGATTTGCAATAGAACATAAGGCCATATAGTATGATGCTAAATGAAAGGACCCCTAGGATATAGAAACAAAAGCCATATAATGAGTGATTTTTGTTCTTAATGTACTATGTTCTCTCTCATCTATTTTGCTGTCCCTTGGTTTTCTCATATTGTTACACTATCTCATTTTGTTATCGGATATATTGGATATATTTGTATTTGGTTATTTGAAATTGGATAGGGAAGGGGGGAAAACAAGATGAGGGGTGGGGGTGGGGGGAGGGAAATGGGGACCAAGACATGAGAAAGGGTATCAATGTATGTGAATTAATGCTCCTTCTATCTGGCAAATATAATGTAACCTTTCTATTAATTATAATAAAAATATATGAAAAAAAGAAGAAGTAATGTACCCATTACTTGACAAATGTAATTGTAATTCCTCTATATATTATCCCGACAATAAAATACAATTAATAAAAAACAATCTCCATCATCTAGTAGTTAATTTTCAGGACAAACCAATGAACTAGCATTTGCTATAATAAGCTCCATTTTATTTACATATCAACATATACTGTGCTGGGAATTTGGCCTACTTGGTAGAGTGCGTGCCTATTATGCATGAGATTGAGGTTCAATTCCCTCGTACTACATACATAGAACAGTCCAGAAGTGGTGTTGGGTCTCAAATGGTAGGGCTCTAGCCTTGAGAAAAACCTAAGGACAGTTTTCAGACCCTGAGTTCAAGCCTCAGGACTGACAAAAAATGCACCAGTGAATAAACTATCCTAGATTATCATTAGCTTTTACATATTACTGTTGTATCTAGCTAATGGGTTCTGAAGTCCAAGTTTGTAAGGGCTAGATTATACTTCTGGTCCAAGGTACCAATTCTCACTGATCAGCAATATGAAGAAAATTTATAGTTTTATGGACTTAACATTACAGGTACCTGTCATTCTGATTAAGGAGTAACAGTTTGTACTGCATTTCAGTAAAAAATGATTGAATAAATAAAGGAAAGGCTTGCTTGATTTTCCTTTTTGTCTTGTATTGGTTTTGCAAATATGGATGTGCCTTAGAAGGAAATGGTAGGAAAATCATACATTGTCATCTCTTTCAGTTCAACCAACAGAAATGACTTCTTATCTATATGACAAGAAAGTTCACCGATATTCTTTCATTCAATGTGCGCAATAACTCCATGCCTTAACTACATTACTACTCTTAGTATTACTGTCAGTTTACCTTAGAGTGTGTTAATGGTAATGTCAAAGAAATAGAGCTGTTTCATTTTTGGTAAAGAGCTGTCCCCTATGCTGTCAGAACCTGTATCTTGGCAGGAACTCAGAACGACTCACACTGAACCGCCGCCATCTTCCACAGATCCTCGAGCTGTTTCATTTTTCTCGTTTGTGGTTTTGTCATGCCTTGGGACAGGAGAATAGAAAACAGGAAAAATGACACTATGGTTTCACTTGGAGTTGGATGTTTCTTTTTATCAGGTAGAGAATTATATTAGTAAAACTGCCACTGTACAGAGATATCTTTAGTACCTTAACATGAAACTTCAGTGTGTGGTTTCTCTACCCTGACTGTATGGATATAGATATTCATGAAATTTCCTGGCTGTGTGTCCTTTGCAAAATTACATCATATCTCTTTGTTTCAATTTTCTTTCCAGTGCAAAAAGGACAATAAAAGACCAACTTCTGGGTCAGGAGTTTGGCCTAGTGGTTAAAGTGCTTGCCTAGCATGCACGAAGACCCAGGTTCGATTCCTTGGTACCACATACATAGAAAAAAGCCGGAAGTGGTGCTGAGGCTCAAGTGGTAGAGCTCTAGCGTTCAGAAAGTCCCAGGACAGTGCTCAGACCCTGAGCTCAAGCCCAGGACTGGCAAAAAAAAAGACCAACTTCTTATGGTTAACATGAGGATGAAAGAATTTCATTTCATATATGACGAACACTGATAGAACTTGAAGAGTACAAATGGTTAAGAAATATTTGTTGATGAATAAAGTATATGTGCTTTCAAAATTCTTTCAAGAAGCCAGGTGCGGTAGCTCAAGCCTGGAAGCTTAGCTACTCAGGAAGCTGAGATATGAGGTTCAAGGTTCAAAGCCAGCTCCCGTACAAAAAGACCTGAGACTCTTATCTCCAATTAACCTCTAGAAAATGGGAAGTGGGGCTTGGCTCAAGGGTAGGGTGGTAACTTTGAGCTGAAGAGCTCAGGGATAGTGCCCAGGCCGAGTTCAAGCCCCATGACCCCCCCAAAAAAATTCTCTCAAGAGAGTTCTAAATCTTCGGTGATTCCAGAATGCATTTGTTAATTATATAATGGCCTTATATTCTCTTTCTGCAGTTAAGGAAAATGATTTGAGGGCCAGGAGTTTGGCCTAGTGGTAGAGTGTGCTTTGCAAGCATGCACGAAGACCACATTCAATTCCTCGGTACCACATAACAGAGAAAAAGCATGAAGTGGTGCTGTGGCTCAAGTGGTAGAGTGCTAGTCTTGATAAAGTCCAAGGAGAGTGGTCAGGCCCTCAGTTCAAGCACCAGGACTAGCAAAATGAAAGTCATTTCTTACAGGGCCGGGAGTTTGGCCTAGTGGTAACAGTGCTTGCCTATCATGCATGAAGACCCAGGTTTGATTCCTTGGTAGCACATACATAGGAAATGCTGGAAATGGTGCTGTGGCTCAAGTGGTAGAGCTCTAGCCTTGAGAAAGCCCAAGGACAGTGCTCAGGCCCTGAATTCAAGCCCCAGGGCTGGCAAAAGAAAATGATTTGACAAGTTGATTAAGAGACTATTTTACAGAGGCCTTGTTGTTTATTTTTCCTCAAAAACAAATGCAGGTATTTTAACATTAACCATTTTGAATAGCTGGAATAAATCCAGAATTTTAAAAATGTAAGTATGAGTTTATTTTTACAACATCAAATCAAAAATTGCTCCTTTTTATAAAGGGGATAAGGTTGAAGGGCTAATTTAGGCAAACATTCAAAAGGGAAAAAATAGGGTAAAAAGTCTAATTCCCCAGCTGGGAAATGTCTGCAGATATAGCAAATACTTAGTCAGCAGATCTCTATTTTTATTCAAGCAGCTTGCCAAGAAATACAGTGGCTGCAGTTTTCTCTTCTCTCTAATGTGAGTTGCTGCTCAGCTAGGAATTCTGAAAATGGATGCCCATCCTTTAATGTGCCTGAGTGGGCGACGGGTAGCATGCAGGTCAGCAGATTCTTCCCCTGTTTTCTACTGTGGGAATTGGCCCAGTTAACAAAGGCAAACTGGGTTATGTCTGGGTTGAAAACATACTGTTGCTGTCTGAGTATGCTTCATGAACCACAAGTCTCAGCTCTGTTGCAAAATCAGCGTGGAATATCCTGAATTCTTATTTGTCTTAGAAAGCAATCATAGGTAAGAATGTTTTCTTGTGGGAGCTAAGATCATTTTTAAGCCTTAAAAATATGTCAATGAAGGGCCAGTAGTATGGCCTAATTGTACACTGCTTGCCTAGTATGCACGAAGTCTTGGGTTTGAGTCTCTGGTACCACATACACCAATAAAGGGCAGAAGTGGTGCCGTGGCTCAAGTGGTAGAGTGCTATCCTTGAGAAATCCCAAGTACAGTGCCAACGCCCTGAGTTCAATCCCCAGAACTAGCAAAAAATATATGTCAATGAAAATGTTATAGTTTATATCACTTATATATTATTTTGATGATGTTAACTAGTGGCTTTATTGAACAACCTGTTATAATTACAATTATACTTTTTCACACATGGCCGGAAGAGTGGGAATGACCTTGTCTCCCACCAAGATGTTCCCAGTTAAAAGCCCAGCTTCTAATTAAAGCTATGAAATCAATGTCCAGCAGGACCCTCTACATGGCTGCATTGAAAGTGATCATACTTTCCTCAAACTCTTGAACTGTATCTTCTGTACCTGGGTTAACACATGAACACTTTTTTGTTGTTTTCGTCAAGCAGTCTACTACTTCATATTATGCGTTTATCTCTCCTAACAGATTAAAAGCTTCTTCAGAGAATTTCTTTTTCAAAACATAATCTTTAAGTCATTGTGTAAGAATTTTCATTCAACAAAGCAATTTATGAATACAATGCACCTTGACCGATGTCACCACTGTCCATATCATCCACACTACATCCTTCATCATGCTTACCAGACACTAGGCACAAAATGGATGTTGACACACGAATTTATAAACATGAATTCTTAAAACCTGAAAGCAATCTATGGATTACATAGAGATTATTGCAGTTTTAAAGAAATGGGAATAATATTGTAAAGGGTACAGTTAAACACAATTAAAACTAATTAGCTACTGTTAATTATTAAGAATATTCTAGATTCATTTGTTCATTGTCAGGCATTTGAGTTAGTTCCACACCTTAGATATGGTGAATAATGCTATATTTAGTATGATTGTACCTGGTAGCTTTCCTGTTTCCTGGTTTATACTCTTTGGGTAAATGCCCAGGAGTAGAATTAATGGATAATAGGGTCGTTGTAGGTTCAATTCATTGAGGAACCTCCACACTGATTTCCAGATTAGTTAAGTAGGCATACATTCCTACCAATGATGTAGTTGCATTGCCTTTTGCCACATTCCCACCAGCATCTGTTATTGTTAATTTTCTTGATAATGGCCATTTTAACTGAGGTGAGGTGGAATCTCAATGCTGTTTTCATTTACATTTCTTTTATAGACAGATATTTTATTCTTCATTTCTTCATGTGTGTGTTTGCCATTTCCATTTCTTCTTCTGACAAGTCTCTCTTTAGCTCATTAGCCTATTTATTAAGCAGATTGTTAGTTTTGTGTGGATTTAATTTTTGTTAAATGAAATAAGCCAGGCCCACAGAGGCAAAAGAGCCATGTTTCCCCTTCTATATAAATCTAGATTTAGCTTGCAAACTCAGAAGTAAACACATTGGGTAGTTTGAAAGTGTATACAAATGTAATAACTGAAATATAGTACATTCAAGGGAGATCTCAAATAGAATAATTCCTTAGCCAAAATCAAAAATAATTGTTTTAGAAAGCCAAAATCAAAGTTCAGCAAGATAGAATACCAGGAAGTGAGTACTCAAAGGGTATTTTAGTGTCAAGGGGAAAGGGGCAGATGAATAAAGAAAAGAAGAGGGAGGAGAATCTGATTGTTCTTATCATTCTTATATTGTAGATAGAATGAGACCCATACCAGCCATGTAACTTCCCAGATTAATAATGCATAAACTCAACATTTGAACTTTTGATACTGTGCTCCAGATCCTTCTCTTTTAATCAATACATATTGTTTCATAGTATGCCCATATAGGGATTAAGATTTAAATTTAGGATATTTAATTGCAAACCCATTAAATGTTTTATTATAAAGACTCACAAATTTTCACATACTAGGTAAGTTAGCAATTTGACTCAACTAACTTCAACTTCCTAGATCCTATCAACTACAATTAGATCTCTTTCTGGTGTTTCCTGGTGTACTGTTAACATTTCCCTTTGTGGGCAAATGGCTTTGAGATAGTTTCTCTATGTGGCTTGAGCTGGTTTTGTACTTACTGTTTTTCAAGTTGATTGTAGCTCAAATTCCCAAGGCTTCCTAAATCTCATAATGCTAGGATGCAATCATTCACCATCAAAACTTATCTCCCTATTAACCTGTCCTAACTCATGAACTTCAGTTCGTCATCATGAGCTAAGACATAGACATATAAAGTTATACAAAATGCAAAAATATATATTTGCAATAAAGTACTTGGTGTGGATACCCCTGAATCTGAGAGCCATGTAGCTAATAATTCAACTTTTAAAAATTTATTGACGGGGCCGGGAGTTTGGCCTAGTGGTTAAAGTGCTTGCCTAGCATGCATGAAGACCCGGGTTCGATTCCTCGGTACCACATATATAGAAAAAAGCCGGAAGTGGTGCTGAGGCTCAAGTGGTAGAGCTCTAGCCTTGAGAAAAGTCCAAGGACAGTGCTCAGGCCCTGAGCTCAAGCCCAAGACTGGCAAAAAAAAAATAAATAAAAATAAAAATAAAAATTTATTGACATATATGTACAATTCTATTGGGCACCTTATAATAATTCAACATATAAATAAATAATGTTCAAATGAACTTATTACCCCTGTTCCTTAAATGTTAATCATTTTCATGTCAATTTTTCATGTTCTTCTAGTTCTTTAGAAAAAAATATAGATCTGCCGGGGTGAGATGGCTCATGTCTGTGATCCTAACTACTCAGGAGGCTGAGATCTGAGGAGTGTAGTTCAAAGCCAGCCCGGCACTAAAGACTTTTTTGTGGAGACTCTTATCTCCAATTAATCTCTAGAAAAGGGCAAGTGGGGCTGTGTCTCCAGGGGTAGGACAGTAGCCTTGAGCTGAAGAGCTAAGGGACAACACCCAGGCCCAGGGGTAGGGTGGTAGCTCTGAGCTGAAGAGCTCAGGGACAGTGCCCAAGCCCAGAGTTCAAGCACAATGACCCACCAAAAAAAGAAATAAAAATATAGATCATCATAAACTGTACTTGCTTCTCTCCGGTCCTATAGAAAATGAAAACAAATTCTTCCTTTCTAACTGTGGCTTAACTTCTTTCTGTACTTCTTCTTTCATCTCTTCTTAGTCTCCTGTGACTACTAGTCCATTTTTAAGACCTATGTGCATTCCCACAAATGTGTGACAATGTATTGTCTTTTTGTGTTTTTCTGCTTTCACTTTAGAATTACCTCCAGTAATCTACTGGCAATAAATTATAGAATTTGGTTGTTCATGACTCCTTAACAATTTATGTATATATGAGTATACACATATGACTGTACATGTGTGTTTGGGTAAAATATATAGCTATGCTGGTGTAATTAATTGTTGAGATGACACCCTCAGGAGAGATGTCTTCTCCCTCTGACAATGTATGTGGTCTCTTCTCAAGTGCTGCTTCTCTATCATTCCAGCTGTCAGAATTACAAAAATGGAGAGGACTCTCAACCAACTTGAATTGGATGAATGGCAAGAACAAAAAACTTCTTTTAGTTGGTAGTTACTGTGTCATACCACATCATATCCTATGTGAATTCATAAAGCAATGCAGTCCTCATAAAGAGACTTTGTGAAGAATGAATTTAGTAAGTGATTTTCTTTCAACAAGTGACCAGTAAGTATTGCCAAATAGTAAAGGGTGTCTCTTATTGAGCTGCTGTCTTATTGCTCATAAAGAATAATTGCAATTCAATTGAATAATATAAGAAGAGGCTATACATAAAATGATTAGTTTATTTTGTTTGCACTATATTTAAAATATTCAATAATTTTTAAGTTTCTATAAAAAAATATTAAACATTTCCATCTTTAACTGTGCATATCATTCAGATTTCTATATAGAAAGAGATCAAGGACAGAGTATTAAGTGTGGTTCATTAATTTTAAAGAATTTGTTCCTGAGATTGTAGACCCTGACATTTCTCAAATCCATAGGTCAGTGAGAAAGTTGAAAATACTGGCAGAAATTGATACAGATATTTAGGCCAGTATCTTTTCCTCAGATGCATCAGTTATTTATGTTAAGATCTTCAATTGGTTAGATGTGATACATACAAATTAATTAGGGTAATTACCTTATTTGGAATGCATAGAATAAAGTTTAATGTAGAAAAATAATGATAAGGTTGAATTTTTTCTAAGAATATGATGGACAAGAGCTTTTCATAAAGGATATGTTCCCAAACCTAAATATGATCACATTATTTCTGTCATTAAAACATCCATAAACTGCCCACTGTCTTTAATGTAGAGTAAAAACTCCATAGGCTCAAATGAACTTTCATTCAATATTTGGCACCAATGGTTATATGAACCTTTCTTTTCTTTTTTCCTATATTTATCACTCTGTTGCATTTTTATCAAGAACTTAATATGTCCTTATTACATTACACTCTTTCAATACTATAAAATGTAAACTTGCTCCTCTGCTCTCTGTACTGTCTGTGCCTGTAAGTTTCTCTGTGCAAAATCCTTCTTTAAGATATACCCTTGGTTGGGGCTGGGAGTTTGGCCTAGTGGTTAAAGTGCTTGCCTTGCATGCATGAAGACCCGGGTTCAATTCCTCGGTACCACATACATAGAAGAAAGCCAGAAGTGGTGCTGAGGCTCAAGTGGCAGAGCTCTAGCCTTGAGAAAGTCCAAGGACAGTGCTCAGGCCCTGAGCTCAAGCTCAGGACTGGCAAAAAAAAAAAGATATACCCTTGGAGTAGTATTTCCCATTTCTCTATATATTATAATCAGTTTAGAGCCTTCTTAGCTTTTTTTATTATGCCCTCTTACAAAAAGATAAAATCCTTGAAGTGAAGGTTTATGGTATGATGAGACTCTAGTAAGTGTCTGCTATATAGGTTTTGCTCCAGAAATGCTTTCAGGAAAAAAAACATCTGCTTTGTTAATAGAGTTGGTGGTGTGCCATCTGATACATTTAAAATATGTGATGTTATTTTTGTTATGAAAAACCTTGAAGCTCCTCCTAAAATGCTTTCACCAGTAATTATTGTTGTTTTTGCCAGTCCTGGGCCTTGAACTCAGGGCCTGAGCACTCTCCTTGGGCTTTCTCAAGACTAGAGTTCTACCACTTGAGCCACAGCACCACTTCCGGCTTTTTTCTATGCATATGGTATCCAGGAGTGAATCTGGATCTTCATGCCTGCTAGGCAAACACTCTACTACTAGGCCAAACCCCCAACCCCATTATTATCATTTTTAAAGATCCTAAACTTGAACCCATGTTTTAACCTGAATTGCTTGAGATATGAAGGCTAAAAATGCTTTGTTATGAACTGTGAAGCTTTCCTAGTCTAGACTTTGGCATTTGAGTGCAATTATTCATGAAAATGAAAATTATGTAGAACAAAACAAACACTGATTAGTCTCAATGCTTTCTCTCTTTCCAAATGGCATTGTTTTTATCCATTCTTCTATTTCCAAGAGTAAGTTGCTCAGTGTGTAATTCTATGTGCTTGGGAGGTTGAGATTGGGGAGATCATGTTATAGGCCTACCTGAGCAAAAAAGTCCATGAGATTCTTCAACAGAGCTGTAAGTGTGGAATTGTGCTTGTTATCAGAAACAGAGGAAGCCTAACATAAGCACATCATACCCACGAGTATGCTTGAGCAGGCAGTGAGATTCCTCAAAAAAAAATAATAAAATAAAATAAGCATAAAAAGAACTTGATAAATACATGGCTCTGTGATAAGAATGCCTGACTGACAAGAATAAAGCCCACAAAAACATACAAATATTTTTCACCTACTGGGCAATATATGTGTAGAAGCAAACACAAGCACACACACACACAAACACACGCATGTGCGCACTTGCGCGCACACACACATGCATCCGCACACACACACAGTGAGAGAAAGAGAGACAGAGAGATGAGAGATAAAAAGACACCATTAATTCTTTAAAAAAAAAACACCATTATTTTACGAGTTGATTTGAAAGTTAGAGATTGAATCATATTTTAAAAAAAGCATTCATTTCCAAACTCTTTTCAAAATCAGAGCATCAGATTCACAGATACAGTCTGTAAAATAAAAGTGAATGTTTAATGAATATGTTCTTCTATAAAGTTGAATACAATTATTAAACCATAAACCAGTCAAAATGAGTCATTTCATTTGTGATATAGTTTTTTTTAAGTTTAAACATAGATCTCCTTCCCTGTCTCTCCCTCCCTCACTTCCCCACTCCTCTCTCTCTGTTTCTCTTGGTACCCACCAAAAGGCTTAAACTCAAGGCTTGGACATTGCTCCTGAGCAGTTTTGCTCAAGGCTAGCACTCTACCATTTGAGGCAAAGTTCTACATCCTGCTTTTAGTTAGTTGATTATAGATAAGAATCTCATGGACTTTCCAACTCAGTTGGCTTCCAACTATGATCCTTAGATCTCAGCCTTCTGATTATCTAGAATTATAACAATGAGCCACTGATGCCCAGCCATGAATATACTTTTTATATCTATAAGGAGATATAAGATCTAATAGCCATTAGTAGCTAGGGATACATTAATGACCCTCTTGATCTACTCGTATTAGATCCCAAACATTTCACATTGAAATAAAGGCGGAGTGAATACTTTCATTAATAATAAAAATATCAGAAATAATAGTAGTGTTTTCAGCATGTCTTTTGATACAGAACAAGTTGGCGAGTAATAAACACAGCAATTTGCGTTTATCCTCCTACTAGGCTCATGGTAAGAGTGTTCCTCTTTATCATTTTTAAAAGGATAAGTACAGTCAAGGGATCTAATTTGAACAGTAAAATATGATCGCCATTGTAGTATCCTTGTGAATGAAATATGTATATATTTTGTTACATTTCCCTTGTCCTTCGAGAAGCACGGAGGTAGAAATTTCTGCATCCTCCCTTCCTATGTGAGAATACTGTTATGTGGGATAGAGCCCCATGCAAACCTTTCTGACTAATTCAAGATCATCATAATGTCACCCACATACAGACCTTTGTTTTTTATTACTGCTGAATAACCTAGTCTATCCTAAAGACTATGTTGCCTAATAATAACATAAACCTCCTCATGGCTTCACTAAACTCTTCAGAAGTGGGACCTCAAAAAAATAGAATTTTCAATAGATTGTAGTTATTGGAAGATGAATATGAATTAAGTCCATTCAGAGCTGTTGTTAGTTTTACCTTGTCTTGAATTGACTTTCAATAGACATAGCTCCAATGCTCTTAAGGGCTACTTAAACCATTTTGGCCGGGGGAGCGGGAGGCGGGTAGTCAGACGTTGGGCTTGAACTCTGGGCCTGAGTGCTGTCCCTGAGCTCTTCAGCTCAAGGCTAGTGCTCTACCACTTGAGCCACAGTGCCACTTCCTGTTTGCTGGTGGTTAATCGGAGATAGGAGCTGCAAGGACTTTAGCACCCCAGCTGGCTTTGAACCAACATCCTCAGACCTCAGCCTCCTGGATACCTAGGATTACAAGCGTGAGTCACCGGTGCCCAGATACTTAAACCATTTAAAGGAGATTAAATGCTACTGGGAATCAGATTTCTGTGTTGTGATTACTAATTTCTTCAGAGATCGATCCTGAGGAAGTTATGGATCATCCATGAATTTATATCAATTGTTGTAATGAGTTCTGTTCTATTTCTCCCTCAATCTTAGAATTTCTATCTGAGAGCTGCTAAAGTTATCAAGGAAGTCAAAGAAAAAATAAGCTATCTTTGAAATTAAAGATTTTTCTGATCAAAATTTTAGTCAGAACTTCTGGGTGTGTAAAGTTTGGTATGCAGTATCTCAAGTAATCACCACAATAATGACATAAAGTACAAGTACTGCTCTCATTCATCACATGAATAACTAAGATCATTTCCAATGAAAGTGTGACAATTCACACTAAGCGACATCGAGCACTATGGTTAGTCACAGGAAGCATGAGTGAGAATTGAGTTTTCTGTTGCAAGCAGGAATGTGGCCTTAGCTCTGAGTAAAAGGAAAAAGATGTACATGGGAGCAGATTAGCAGATAAAGTATAAAGAGTTGGAAATATGATGCATAACAACTTTGGTAAATAGCAAACACCAATCTGCCTGATAGAGCATTAACAAACTCAATGGACATCCAATTTAGAAGGAATTGCAAAGCCCTTCTATTTCAATTCACTTCCAAGTGAATCATACAGTTCTCCCTGGTCTGCCTGATTATCTATACCAGTGACTTCTGACATTTGGCTTCTGTCCAACACATTAAAGGGCTTTGTTAAAATTATATATCTTATAGGCTATTACAGACCTTCTCAGTCCTTTTAAGTTGAATCATAAGCAAAATCAAAAAAGACCAATCAAGTCCTTTGTAGCACATCCAAATTTTAACCCCTCAAAGTTGGTATTTATATTTTTCAATGTGTATTCCGTATAACTTGCAGAGAGAATGTGATTCTTGATTTCTAATTAAATCCAAAAATATTGCCTTAAATTACATATACTAGTCAGCTAAATAGAAGTTTGGCAGCTATTTGGAAGATATCCCATAACATCCTTTGGTTAAAACTGACACTTATATATATCCATTGGGCACCTTTTTGAAGTACTACATCAGTGTATTGTACTGTATCTCATGAGAGTTTAGTTAAACATAACATTCTCAAACTCCTTCTGTCCCTTGTGTTCTAATGTCCTTATATTTTGACATATCAGGCAGTTGTCTCATGGGCCTGACCCTTTTAATCTGATCTATCATAGGTAATGTATTTTCTTTTAAATAAAATCCCGATCCTATTTCTTAGCTAAATCCAAAGCTAAGCAAAAGAGGTAGAGTTCTTGCTACTCTCACAAGAAAACTGCTCTTGAAAAAGTTGAAAGATGTTCTCTTTTATGTGATCTCAGATTTCAGCTTATTGATCTAATAGTATTTTACTTTAAATATAACAAGACCAATGTAAGGCTGCTCTCACTGACTTTGAAAATAAAGTCTTGTCACTCTTAGATAAACAGCGTTCTCCTTATACAGTCTGGGCTGGGTTTACAGTCTTGTACCTGTGTATTCCTATGGAGATCTATGCTCAGAAAACTTGCATGCTTGGTTTAATGCTCTTCTGTCATTAATTTGAAATTATTTGTAATATTTGAAAAAGGGGGCCTCATATTCTCATTTTGCATTGGTTTCATAAATTATGTAGCTGATTCTGCATATAGCAGAATTTCAAATTTCCTCCACAGCCAAGATACTCTTTTCTGGGTAAACTACAAATAGATAAATAGGTAGGTAGATGATGATGATGATGAAGATAGATAGATAGATAAACAGACAGACAGACAGACAGACAGACAGACAGACAGACAGACAGATAGATAGATAGATAGATAGATAGATAGATAGATAGATAATGGATGGATAGATATAGAGATAGAGGTGTCGCGAGATGGAGACATAGATATTTGGCCATGCCCATATAACTGAGCACAATACACCCGAAATAATCAATAGGGCACAGATAACTTGGATTACTGTCTATTCTGTGCTGAACAATGAACTCCTGTGACTATTTTGACAGTTACACATGCTCTTGACTTGGAGATTGCAGATGTAATGACTCCCTTGTTCACTGCCCAAATCTTTCTATATACTACAGACTAAATCATTTGGTACCATTTTCAGGCTTATTCCCTCAGCCAGGCTCTGTTCCTATTCAGAGCCCCATTTCAGTGTCCTCTTACATTGCCATTCTGCCCCTGCTTTGATAATCTGCTTTTCAAACCAATTGAAGTCAATTTGCTCATGTACAATTCTAGATTCTTCCGGGTAGCTAACAATAGCTAATAACGTTTGTAAGTAAGGTTAGCTATCCTTCTAGATTATAAGACAAGTTCATCTTGCAGAAAATTTTGCCAATACACCAATAGTTATTAAATGAACATTTGTTAACAAATGGGAACAACTGAGTTCATGCTATCTTCTGAACTGAATGAATTTTTTACCTATTTGTTCTCACAACATCTTCATAATTGAGTTTAAACGTTTATTTTCTAGAAAAAAAGAATGCAGTTAAAATGACAGAAACAATTCTAATTACTTAAAACAGTTATTTTAATCCAAGTATTTTGTTATACTGTCAATAAAATAGCTAGAATACCAAATCCAATTGTGAGATAACTTAGGGATTAATAAGATACAACTATCACTAACTTATTAGACCAGGACAGAGGAGGAAATACTGATACTGGGTCTTAGATGGTAGAATAATTATTGAAACCGTAGTAGAAATAAGCCAGGACTAGATACAGCCATTGCTCAGAAACTCATTGAATCCTTAAACTGTTTCCATCTATACTTGCATTTAATATGTAATGTGTGTTATGAAATCCACATATTCTAGTAAATAATTTCAGCAGTGAAAGCGTATTTCTAATTTCTATTATGCTAATTAATCAGTCTTCTGGTGCTTGTAGGAAGAGAAAGATACCTAAACGCTTCAATGGAACATGGGATTTTTCAATTACATTGCCATTTGACTGATATGACTTTCTCTTTTCTTTCTCTTGTTTTAATCTATCCTGGGGATTCATCTCAGGGCCTGGACACTATACCCAAGCTGTTTCTGCTCAAGGTTAGTAGTTTACCACTTGAGCCACAGTGCCACTTCTGGCTTTTTCTGAGTAGTTTAATAGACATGAGGGTCTCACAGACTTTCCTGACCTAGCTGGCTTTCAACCATGATCCTCAGATCTGACCTCCCTGAGTAGCTAGGATGAGTGGTAAGCCACTGGAGCCCAGATTTGGAAATTAAATTTTATGCTGGGTAGTGACTGAAGGCAAAACATATGTTAAAGGTCCAGAGCATACCATTTCACTGCATATAGAAACTATTTTAAAATGAATTTAAAAAGAGGACAATTCCTTCTTTTACCTCTATAGTAGAGGCTCTTAATTATTTTTAACTCTCTTCTATTCCATTTTTCTACTTGAATCCAGAACTCACTGACATCCACATATTGACATATATTTAGTTTCACGCAATGGTACAATTTGGCTTAAGTTTAAAGCATTTATGTTTGATGCCTGGCTCTTCCCACATTTTGGTCCATATTTATGCTGTTTGCCTGCCCAGATCATATTTTAAATATATAATATGCTTCTCTAGACCCTAAGATCCATGTGCCTGTAACACAGGACTCTTAAGCCAAAATGTACAAGGGGCCAGGAGTTTGGCCTAGTGGTTAAAGTGCTTGCCTAGCATGCATGAAGACCCGGGTTCAATTCTTTGGTACCACATACGTAGAAAAAAGCCGGAAGTGGTGCTGAGGCTCAAGTGGTAGAGCTCTAGCTTTGAGAAAATCCAAGGACAGTGCTCAGGCCTTGAGCTCAAGCCCAGGACTGGCAAAAACAAACAAACAAAAAATGTACAAGAACTGCATATTGTGTCATATACCTGCAATCCTTGTACTTAGGCAACTGAAACAGGACTGAGAGTTGGAAGTCTGGGTTGTACTGTCACAAACAAACAGACAAAGCAAAAGAGAAAATTGAAAAATCTTTATTTACAGAAAACAACCCTTCCTCTCCGACAAGCTAATAGAAAGCATTAGAAAAGAAAAGAAATTTGCATTTCTTTTAGGACCAGAGATGTTAAGCAAAGAAATGCAAATCAAAACAACTCTAAGATTCCACCTCACTCCAGTTAGAATGGCCAGGATCAGGAAAACTAATAACAACAGATGCTGGAGGGAATGTGGCCAGGAGGGATCACTACTACACTGGTGGTGGGAGTGCAAACTCGTTCAACCACTATGGAAAGCAATATGGCAGTGCCTCAAAAGACTAAACATAGATCTCCCCTATGACCCAGCAATTCCACTACTTGCATTTACCCAATCATCCAGAAACAAGGACATACTAAATCCACTAGCACAACAATGTTCATTGCAGCATTATTCACCATAGCAAAAATATGGAACCAACCTAGATGTCCCTCAGTTAATGAGTGGATCAACAAGTTGTGGTATTTGTCCACAATGGAATTCTATGCTGCTGTCAGAAAAAATGACATCGCCCCATTTGTTAGGAAATGGAAATACTTAGAAAAAATCTTATTAAGTGAATTAAGCCAGACTCAAAGGAAATTAGGCTCAATGGTTCCCCTCATTTGTCATAATCAGTAGAAACCTTGGGCTCTCCTAGCAGAGATTTGCAATAGAGCAAAACCTTGATACAAAAGGCCATATAGTAGAATGCTAAATGAAAGGATCTCTAGGATATAGAAACATAAGCCATATAATGAATGATTGTTGTTCTTAAGGTACTATGTTATTTCTCATCTCTTTTGCTGTCACTTGGTTATCTCATATTGTTACATTATCTCACTTTGTTATCTGATATATTAGATTTATTTGTATTTGGTTATTTGAAATTTGATAGGGAAGGTGGGAAAACCAAGACGGGGGAGGTGGAGGGGAGGGTAATGGGGACCAAGAAATATGAAAGGGTATCAATATATGTGAATTAATGTACCTTCTATCTGGCAAATATTATGTAAGCCTTTTATTAATTACAATAAAAAAATAAAAAAGAAAAAAAAAGAAAAGAAATTCTGAGAAAAATTGCTTGCTTGGAGAAATTTTAATATGCTTTATCTAAGTTATTTTTGTTTTGTTTTGTTCTGTTTGCCACTCCTGGGCTTGAGGTCAGAGCCTGAGCACTGTCCTTGTGTTTTCTCAAGGCTACAATCCTACCACTTGAGTCACAGCACCACTTCTGACTTTTTCTAGGCAAGCACTCTACAACTAGGCCAAACTCTAGGCCCTTTATCTTGTCTTTTACAAACAAAGATATTATAGATCTGAATTTATGCATGTCATATTTTTAAACAAATAGAAATATATCTAATCTGTATGTTCTAAAAACATAACAGAAGTTATCATTCCTTTATCAAATACAAGATATATTTGATTGGCAGCTTCAACAATATGGAATATGAATAAAGTCATTTACTGTAGTAAAATCAAATAAAAATTAAGGCCAGTTTTCAACATTTAAAAAATACTTGGAAATATAAATAGACACTCAAGTAATTCTTGTCTTAAAAGAGTAACTGGACATATGCAAATAAATATTGGGATATAGAAAATTTACACATTTGTGTATTTTATGCATATTTATATATTTACAGGTGAGTGCTTTATATTTTTATTTGTTTTATTGTAATGTATAAAGGGGATAAAGTTATATTCGCCAGATACTAGGTGCATTATTTCTCACACATTGATACCCCTTCTCATGTTTTTGTTCCCTTTTCCCTCCCTCTACCCCTCCCAATCATCTTGTTTTCTCCCCTTCCCTTTCCTATTTCAAATAAACAAAACTGCAATATGCCAGGTTACAAAGTCACATACTGTAACAATATGGAATAATAAAAGACCCCATATAGCAAAAACAATACTTAGCAGAAAGAACAGCGCTGGAGAAATATCAATACCAAACTTCACACTCTATCACAGAGGTATAGTAATCAAAACAGCTTGGCACTGGCAAAAGAACAAGCATGAAGACCAATGGACTAGAAGTGGAGAACAAGAAATCAAACCACAGACCTATGGCTACCTGTGCTTTCATAAGGGAGCCAAAAAAACTGAATGGAAGAAAGACAGCCACTTCAACAAATGGTACAGAATTGATTAAGCACCTTTAGAAAACTAAATTTGATACTTTTTTCGTATAATTTTTATTGTAATTAATAGAAGGGTTACATTACATTCGCCAGATGGAAGGTGCATTGCTTCACATACATTGATACCCTTTCTCATGTCTTGGTCCCCATTTCCCTCCCTCCCATCCCTACCCTCATCTTGTTTTCTCCCATTTCCTATGTCATCCTGCACCAGAATTAATTCTAAATGGATCAAAGACCTTAAAGTAAAAACAGATACCCTGAAAACTTTACAAGAAGGAATAGGAGATATACCAGAGCTACTTGGCACAGATCAAAACTTTCTTAATAAAGGGCCAGAACCATAACAAATTAATGAAGACTGGGACAAATGGAACTCCATTGAACTGCAGAGCAAAGGACGTAGCTATCAAGTTAAATGGAAAGCCCACAGAAGCCAAGCAAGGTGCCTCACACCTGTAATCCTAGCTACTCAGCAGACTGAGATGGGAGGATCATGTTTCAAAGCCAGCTTTGGCACTAAAGACAGTGAGACTTTTATCTCTAAGTAACCACTAGAAAACAGGAGCTGGAGCTGTGGCTCTAGGGGTAGGTCAGTAGCCTTGAGCTGAAGAGCTCAGGAACAGTTCCCCTATGACCCAACAATCACACTACTGGACATTTACCCAAATGTCCAGAAAGAAGGCCATACTAAAAATCTTTTTTTCCAAGAGATTACATACCAGAGATCTTTTTAAATTAGTCTTCAAAAAACTATTGTGGTTATTTTTCTTACAATTTCTTCCTATTTTTGAGGTTCATATATTTCCTATGTGAAGTTTTCCTTTCTGTTTCCTAAATGGAGATATTTTTTCTTGAAGTTGAAGAAACAATAAAATTTAAAAATATTTCACATGCATTCTTTACTTGGCTTGAGTAATTTTCTGGAACTCTATTTGGTTATACACTTTTCCCAGTTTTTCTTCTCAAAATTTTTCTGAACTTTAATAGACTCTAAGAAGAATACAAAAAGTATAATTCCTTTTTTAAAGGCTAAGTTATTCTTCAACAAAACAAGTACCAGGAAATAGTTACTTGCAAGAGTGGAGGATGGGGCCAAGGTGGGAGGAATAGAGGAATGCAGGGGAACAAATGGAGAATGCAGGTAAGAATTTATTGCATATACCACTGAAATGAGACATAGATGGGAAGGGATAGATCAAAGTTGGGGGGTAAAGATGTTGAAGTGGTGACACAGATCAAGATGCATGGATTACATAAACTGCGTTTTTCTTTCTTGCCAGCCCTAGTGCTTGAACTCAGGGCCTGGGCAGTGTTGCGGAGCTTCTTTTGCTCAAGGGTAACATTCTACCACTTGAGCCACAGCACCACTTCTGGCTTTTTCAGTTTAAAATTGCAAAACTTTGAATATGTAATCTAAAATTAAGGTAAACAATGGACAGGATGGGTTGGAAGGGATGAGTGACAATATTGAAAGGCGAGATACTGATCAAGAGGCACTGTATTAAACTTCCATCAATGGCAGGTTCTTTGTACAACTACTGAAAGATAACAAAGATGTTTCTTTTTTTGTGGGTCATGGGGCTTGAACTCTTGGCCTGGACACTGTCTCTTAGCTCTTCAGCTTAAGGATAACACCGTACTGCTTGAGCCATAGCCCCACTTCTCATTTTCTAGTGATTAATTGGAGATAAGAAACTCACGGTCTTTAGTGCCCATCCTGGCTTTGAACCATGGTCCTCAAATCTCAGCCCCCTGAGTGGCTAGGATTACAAGTGTGAGCCACTGCGCCTGGCAAGCTATTTATTTTTTAATTTGTACAAAACAGATCAATATTCAAGAGACTTCATGTACAATCTAAGCTTCTCTTTATTAAACTTCTCTTATTTCTGAAAATTATTTACAATTACACTGTCAAAGTTTGTTTTCAAGTGGTGTATATCTATTAGGAACATATTCACTTTTAATGTGTCAGTGCTATACTACTAACAAATCTATAAATATTTTAAGAACTTTTTCCTAAATTTCTAAGATTTTACTTGAATCACTAGTCATGGAGATTCTCAGTCATGAAGACTTCCATATAATCTAAATAGAGACCACTGTTTGTCTTCCAGTATTCATTTGTAAGTACTTCTTTAGGAAAATAATTTTGCCTTTTTGCAGAGTATAGCTCTGAAAGTCATACAATTAAACTTGTTAGTATCTAATTTTTAGTTTCATGTGACTGGTTCTGTATTTAAATTTCTATCAAAGAAATGAGAATAAAAGTGATGTGTTAATTTTTTAAAGGTTCTTTATGCTAAACACCTTTCTTCATTTCTCTATCTTATGAACTTAAAATTATGGCTATAACACTAGTAGCCATATGCCATGTAACAAAATATTCAATATTGTAATGCATAAGGTATCACATATGATCTATAATCATACACATGTATTTGTAGATTGATAGAAAGAGAGAAAGTGAGAGAGATAATATAGTTTATGAAATTGTAGATGTTCTACAGTCTGTAGATGTTCTATAGTCTGTATTTTCATCCTAGAGAACAGTGAAAGTAGCGGATGTAATTCCAGACCATGTCCAAAGAATTGATACCTAAATGCACTGTAATAAATCTTTGAGCACAAAAATCATTATAGTAGAACTTAAGCAGACTGATACAAAAGAGAACAATTATCCTTTATTCAACTTTTTGTTTTGTGCAGGTCTTAGATTAATTGAATGATGCTTTCTCACACAGAATTTAAATGCTTATCTTTTTGAGAAACACCCTTGTAGATGTTCTTGGGAATATTACTTATTCTAGGCACTCATAGAATTGTAAAGAGGCCATTTAAGATTATGCATCACATCTAATAATGGCAAAATAGTGAGTTAAGAAGTCTCTGCTCCTAATATATTTTGTGAGGTCATCATGTTGTTCCTGAAATATCTACCTTAGGTTTATTTTGTATCAACAAAAATAAACTCTAAGTTTGATTTTTTTAAAACTAGGATACGTTCAGATTTTTGTTAGTAGAGATTTAGTTGATACTAAATCTATATATTCAATATATAATGCTATCTTTAAGCAAGTTTACATGCAACAAAAGCCATTTTTGAATGCAATGCATCTTGATCAGTGTTACCCTTTTCATCATTCTCAATCCTTTCTTAATTTTGTAGAACATGCACTGAATATTATATCTTCCATTTTCCTCTTACTCACTTAATCTGTATCTATATTTTGTTAAGAAGATGGCTCTTCAATCCTTTAAGATGAAGCAAAGTATTTTTTTCACAAAGATTAACTTGGAAATAGAAACCGAAAAAGGTTGAATGAATAAGAATGGGGCAAAAAGGTCAATTATGTAATCATTAATAGTAGTCCAATAATGACGGCATTCAAAAAGGCTACTGTGATAGCATTAGTATAGTCCTAGTTTGCTAACCAATGTACTACCCACATAATTTATGATAGTAATGACAATGGAATGTCAGTTTCTCAGTGGTGGCCTAACAAGAAGGCTCAGTATAAACTCAGCTTTATTTCCTACCACCTACTTCATCGTGCTACAGAATGCGGTTCAACACACAGATGAGACTACATTCCAGTAGTTTGTATGTAGCTAGTGCTGTGCATTGGAGAAAGCAAGAGTTCTTATTTTAAATAAATAAAAATCAGTGCTTACCATACAATAATGCATTAATTATCCTACATAGATTTCATTATTTCAAAAATGTGGGGTTATAGCTAACATGTTGGCTTTCATGAGAATTCAGTTAAATGTCATTTAACAAATGGATATAATATGTTTACCTAAGTATCCGATACTTTGTTAGATACTTTATGTGTCCTATATTGGTGGTAAATGTGAAGAAGAATGAAGAGCGTACAAAGATTTCACTATTTTCATTCAGATCATGAAAATATTTTTGAAGTAAGAGACACTTCTCAAGCATATCAATGTTACCTCTCCACTTAGGAAATGTGAAAATGATTTTCTTTTTTTTTTTTTGTATCAACCTTCTGAAGGGGTCGGCATCATCAAGTGACCACTGAGAAGGAACTAGGGCCAATCCAAACAGTGCTTATGCACTATCTTCATTTCCTGGAACTTTGTATTAATTCATAAGGAGATAAAAGAAGTGAATTTCCTTAGGATTGAATTCCTAGTGTCCTGGAGGATTCCCTAGGAAATCCTTGTATCGTCTCAGCTCAACATTTATTGATTTTTAGCTCAAATAATGGATCCAACATAATCTACCCGAGCGATGAAAAAGGTAAAATGTTTCTTGAAGATTGCATGCTGCAGATGCTATAGAAACTGTAACAACAAAAGGCCAAACATCTAAGGTAAGAAAATTCACTGGAAAAATAAAGTGGTGAGTATAGAGAAATTCTAGGATCCTACTAATCAATAGTCACCTAAACAGTGTTTAAATTCTATAATAAGTGAATATGTATCCAAAGTTTTCACTAACTTCTTAGGGAATACATAAACTACATAAAATTAATTGTAATGGCAACCATACAAAGGTAAGGAAAAAGTGTGATCTATATGATGGTCTGAGAGAGCTACAGACAACTCCTGGACCTTTATTGTTTGACTCAATTTGCATCTGGATCCAACCAGGACCAGTGTTGACAAAGCATGAACATGTAGAATCCCAGTGTCCCATCAGTCATTTCTGTTTGATACTATCTGCCAGATGTATAATTTTCTTTCTATTCAGAGTTCTCGGAACTCCCACGGCTCCATTTTACTACTGTATTTAGAGTCTCTGGGATAATTTGTATTGGGCCAATCAACTTTTACCAGTACTGGCTGAGCTTTATATTTACTCACATGACATTTTCTGCTTCAGTTATCTTTTATATCCTTGACATTTGTTTGATCATATCAAATATAGTCCTTCTCTACTGTGGTACTATGCCCATTATATTGCTTCACCAATAGCTTAAAATGTTTTTTTTCCTTTGTACACATTATGTCTTTGTATATCTCCCTTCATCCTAATTCATTCCTTATATTGTTAATGAAATTTCATTAAAACAGCAGGGAAGCATCCTCAAACTTTTCCTCAGAGCCTTTTTTTATTGCCTTAGTAGCACAAAGTAGCTTCCCAGTGTTTCATTATTTCTTTGTAACAACACAAAACAAAGTTTAAAAAAGACAACAAAAATCATTTTATGTATTATTATACTATCTTTACCATTGATACTATACTATTAGCTATAATTTGTCTCTTATGTCAGACACAAAGTTATATACTTCATATTTCTTTATAGTTCAACATTTTAGTTTTTGAAGAAAAACCATCTTTAATTCAATTGTCAGAATCAGATAATTGAATGAAACATTGAACTAAAGTCTTATGTAGTTGATTTTTTTTGGCGGGGATCTACCCTAATTTGAATGTAACCCATGCTCAAATAAAACAAATGACACTACAATTTTGTCCATTTCACAAGTAATTTTTATAGTTTTTTTTTAATTTTATACAATTTTTGTGCCAGTCCTGGACTTGGGCTCAGGGCTTGAGCACTGTCCTTGGCCTTTTTCAAGGCTAGCGCTCTACCACTTGAGCCTCAGCACCACTTCCAGCTTTTTGCTATGTATGTTGTACCGAGGAATCAAACCCTGGTATTCGTGCATGCTAGGCAAGCACTCTACCACTAGGCCCAACTCCCAGCCATCCTGGCCCTAATTTTATACATTTTTAATGTAAAGGATATCAGCCCCATTTTATTTGCAAAGATGATTACTATAACCTTCATAGATACACAGACACATGTAAGATATTTCAGAGAAAATATAAAATACATTGATTTGCTCTGAATATATGCTATATATGCATCTATCTTGATTCATACTTGAGACATTAAATTTCTTCAGTCATTTCTCTGAGATCAAAAAAAGTACCTTTGAGGTTTTCCTCACTAGAGTATTTCTCAAACACTGATCCACTTAGTGATCTGAATTTAGATTTTCAACCTCTTAGATTACTGTAGACATTTCAAGTGTAATCTTTTCCTTTGTTATTTGACTTACATATTTCAATAAATGACACTATCTGTATCTAATTAAGGCAAAGAAAAGTAATTCAATCTGCTATATAGACAACTGTCCATATAATCTAACAACAGAATTAAGGAATAACAAAAGTACAAGGTAGATCAATTGATAGAAAATAGTGTGCACACAGAAATAAAATGTTGAAACTGAGTAAATCCAATATATAGTTTGTCTATAAAACTAAATCAAATGCAATTTCTGATGAAATTGAAGGTGTCCTAATAACTCTTGACTATTTGATAGGACTTAAGGAATTGGATAAACATAGATAGGTATAGACACATAGACAGGGCCATTATACTTTCCTTTTTCCTGGATTATATTGTTAAGATTATATCACATGTAGTATTGTCTAAATTGATATTTTTTTCTTTATTGGTCATAATGGGGCTTGAACTCAGGGTGTTATCACTGTCCCTTAACCCTTTAGATCAGCGCTCATGTGGCCACCTCTACCACCACCCCAGTCCCAGTAAGCATGATCTATTATATACATTGTATATAACTTTGACATGCATATTTGTGTCTTTGCAGGCACAGTTACACAAACATACACATGCACAAACACTATATATGCACATATATTATTCAAATTAAGGTATAGAACATTTGTCAGTCCTAGAGTTTGAACTAAAGTTCTTGTATTGGAGATACACCATTAAATTCATGTTACTCAGAGTGATTAGACCTTCCTACAATGCTTATACAAAGACCATAGCATCACATTTTACCTCATATGTGTGTATAATTATTTGGAGACAGACATAGTTAACAAATTGAAGATAAATTTCATGTAAACAAATCATTGCAATGATTTCTAGTATAAGTATACATAAATTATTTTATGGAGGAAATTTGAACTTGAACTTTCCCTGATTGCTCTGTTTTTTGGTTTTTTGTTTTTGTTTTTCCTGTTTTTGAGCCACAGTACCACATCCGGCCTTTTTCTATATATGTGGCACCAAGGAGTCGAACACAGGTCTTTCTTCATGCTAGGCAAGCACTCTACCACTAGGTCAAACTCCTGGCCCCAGCTCTCTGTTTTTGTATATTTCTACTACTTTAACTCATCTAATCTATTATAGAAATTATGTATAATATATGTAATCTCACATATTATTTATATGTACTATATAAATATCACAAAAAACACAGCAGTACTTAATTTATGCTGTCATGGTTTACCAATGTCAGTTTTGTAGCAAGAAGTACCACACTGTGATAGTTTATGAGTTTATTCTTTGTTAGAACTGAAAATGTTTTAGAATGATGCCCTCTATTGCCTTAGATGGGAAAATGGAAGAAAAAAGAATTATCTTGGATAACCCATATCCAATCATAAGGGTCCCTAAAATTGGAGACTTCTTTCTGTGTATATTAAGAAGGAAAAATGATAATGGAAGAAGGATTGACCAGATGTAACTTGATTGACTTTAAGAAGGTAGGAAAGAGTTGACACACTAACAAATGCAAGTAGGATGGCAATGGCTCATATTTGTAATCTTAGCTATTCAGGAGATTGAGAAATAGAGGATCTTGATTCAAGCCAGCCAAGTCAGAAAATTTAGCTCTATTTAATCTCCAAAACAGTCAGGAATAACATGGCTGGAAAAGTGGCTCAAGTGTTAGGGAATCAGAGTACCATGTGCAAACTCTAGTACTGCAAGAAGAGGAAGAAATAAAGAAAAGAATGAGAAGACAAATGAAAGAACAAGAAGAAGGAGGAGGAGGAAGATGTCTGTAGGTGATTCCTACCACCTTTAAGCAACTCAACACCAAATCTCATTCCTCCATCAGTGTAATAGCAAATGCAAAGGGAATTCTTTCAGAAAAGTTCTTGGGAATGAGCAAAGCAGTATTCACTCTTCCAATTTTATTTTTTATTTTGAATTTTTATTTACATAATATTTGAAGTTGTGGTAATACTGACTGATACCAGAGGCTCATGAATATTATGTAAATACTACACATCTTGAGCCACATCCCTAGCTCTTCTTTGCTTTATTATTCTTCACTTTGGGGTCTACTTAAATTGGCCCAATTTGCCTGAATGGGTCACTCACCCTTCCTCTCAATCACCTAAGTAGTTGGGATAACAAGACACTACTAACATAACTGGCTTAACAGGTATTTTATGTTGTTTCTTTTGTTTGTTTTTTCAGTAGTAGGGTTTGAACTCAGACTTCATACTAGCTAGCCTGATATTCTACCATACAAGCCACTCCTCCAGGCTCCACTTTTTTGCTGGTTATATAGGAAATTGAATCTAGCAAACTTTTGTGTCAGTGCTAACTTCAAACCTTACTCTTCTAGATCTCAGTTTCCTGAACATATAAAATTCCAGGCATGTGTCAATGGCACCAGGCTTATCTTATTTTTAATAAAATAAAATTTATTTTATTTACTTTTTGTTTTATTAGGTGTAATATATACATATTTTAGAGTGCAGTGAAATATTTTTGTATATTTATACAATTTATAATGATAAAATCAGAATAATAGTGTTTACTTTCAAATATTTACCATATTCTGCAATTTCAAAAAATACATTTCATGTTATGAAAGTATCAAAGTAATCTGGGAGAAAGTAATCATAACTCAGAAAAAAATCTCTATTAAGTGAACTGGCATCAGACCATGAACTACAAATTTCCTCAGAGGAGTTCATTATGGCATTGTCAACCTTAGAAATAGTAAATTTCCTTTTATAATTTGTAGTGAGACTGGAGAAAAGAGAACTCCAACATTCAACAACCACTAGGAATATAAAAAGTAACATTATAAACATATATTTCTAACTGAGCCCTTTTAAATTGTGACATTTTGCTTAAAAATATAAAACATCTTACTAAGAAAAGAAGATTGAAACCCCAGAAAAATGCCAAGAAGAATACAACAATTCTGACACTTTTCCGGCTTAATATGTCATGTCTAACCTTTTGATTTATTACCTTAAGTGATTTAACGGCATGTATGTCTTAGTTATTTGAGATCACACCATATATAAAATTGCATATATATATACATATTACATATATACATATATATACATATTACATATATATATATCTTGCTTTTTCACACAAGATATTATAAGACATATCTGCTACCAGGTGTCCAGCATATTTAATGGCATTTTTAAAAATTCTTTTATGAGCCCTAAAAGATTCAGAATTCCTAAGATTAGTCCAAAAACTAACTTCATGCTCAGTCTCCACATATTATTCTCAAAGTGAAGCAATTAGATCTTCCTGGAGTGTCAGAGGCACTGAGTCACCTGCACCTTCCAACTGCTAATCATGTTAGATAGAAGTTAATTTTGAGGTAACTTGCCCTCTGGCACCCCACATGTCAGGCTGTGCAATAATTCCTTTATTTACAATGGCATACAAGAGGGCAATTCCATGTTTAGAGAAAAACGTGCATTCCAAGCCTGCCATCCTCAAATTATTGGGAAGTTTTGTTGAAAAAGACAGAAATCTAGAATGTTAGGAATATAAATCACATGGCTGGAAATTGTCTTTCTCTAAAAGTTTATGATTGTGGTGCACTACTATTTTTCTTGGGAATTGAATTTGAATTCTACTTGTCATCACAAAGAAATATTTTTTTTCATTACCAATTCAGTCATAAATTCTGAAAAACCTCTCTCAAGAGGTAAATTAGAGTGTAATAATAGCACAACTGTGTCTAGGCCCTGAAAAGTACTCAACATATATTAAACATAGAGAGAAATACTTAGGAAAAATATGATCACACTACAAACTTTAAACCTTGTGGCTGTGTTAATGCCAAACTGAAATTTTGGGTGAATACCTTATTCTTTTGGAGCAGTTATTGGAGGAAACCATCTTTATTACCACTTATGTTAACAAGAAAAACTTACCAGCTTAAATATATGAGACTAAATCAACAAGGAAAAAATCCCCAATCCTCTCAACATTCTCTTGTCTTAAGCCAAAAAGACATGGACTTTTACAAGGTATTGACCAATTTGAGGGTCCCTGACGAAGCCTTATTTTTAATCTTTATTGAAAAGGTGATGAGCAGGGAGTTACAGTTATATAAGTCAAGTAACCCTACTCAAATTTTCTCCCACTTACTATAACCTCCCTAATTCTCTCCCCCTAGATGTAGAGTTCATTTCCAACATTGTGCCATGTGAATGTCTATGCTGCATTAGTTCATCCTTTGTCCTGCTGTTTCTGTCATTCCCTTTCCTTTTCACAGATTGAATGAAGACATGAGGTAGTACAGAAAACTACAAGAAACGAAAGAAAACAAAGCAAGAACAACAACAACAACAACAAAACATAAGGACCACCTGTTTCTGTATCTTGGAGTTCATACTGATATGCTTTATTATATATGATCCTATGTGCTTACCAATTGAGCTATTGAGATCTTCTGTGAAGAATATCATAGGTGTATTCTAATTATAAATGAAGGAAACCATGGAAGCTATTTTTCTTTCTGTCTGGCTTACTTTGCTTAATATGATTTTTTCCAAGTCTTTGTAACTCCTTATGAGTGTGGTAATGTCATTGTCTCTGATAAAAGCACAGAATCCCATTGTGTATAAGTACCACATCTTCTTGATGCATTTCTCTACTGAAGGGCATCTGGGTTGGATCCATATCTCAGCTATAGGGAAATAATGCTGTAATGAACATGGTTGTTCTGGTAGTTTTAGTATGGCCTTATTTGTGGTTGTTTGGGTAAATGTCCAGAAGTGGGATTGCAGAGTCATAGAGAAGCTCTATTTTAGTCTTTCGAGGAAATGCCCTACTGCTTTCCAGAGTGGTTGCTCAAGTTTGCACTCCCACCAACAGTGTAATAGTGTTTCCTTCTGACCACATCCCTGTCAGAATCTGTTGATGTTATTTGATTTTTTAGATAATGGCCTTTCTAAATGCTATAATGTGGAATCTCAATGTTGTTTTGATTTGCATTTCTTTTAGGGCCAGAGATTGAGCATTTCTTCATATATCCATTGGCCAATTTTATTTCCTCTTCAGCGAAGTGTCTGTTTTAATGAGGTGGTTGATTCTTTGGGGATTTGTTTTGGGGGGATTTATTTTTTTGAGCTCTAAATATATTTTAGATATGAGGCTCTTGTCTGTTGTATGACTAGTGAAGATCTTCTCCCAATCTGGGGGTTTCCTATTTATCTTATACCTATGCCTTTTACCATACAATAACCACAAAACTGCAATTCCCTTTATCTAACCTTTCTTTGATTTGTTTTGTTTCTGGGTCTTTATTAAGGAAATTTCAACCTGTTCCAAAGAGCTCTAGCCCTATTCATTCCCCATAATACTTTCAGGTTCACTGTTTTTACCTGGAGATATTTGATCCATTTAGAATTGATTCTGTTGCAGGGTGATATACAAAGATCTAACTTCTGTTTTCTACAAATATTTAGCCAATTATGCCAACACCATTTCTTGAAAAGGCTGTATTTCTTATATCTTTTTTTTAAATCTCCCTTATGAAAGAATACATAGTCCTAAGTCTGAGGATTGCTTTCTGAGTCTTCAGTTCTATTCCATTGTTTCTCAAGCTTGTTCTTGTGCTAGTGTCAAGCTGTTCTTATTACTACGGCTGTAGAAGCATTTGAGGTTTGGTATTGATATTCCTCCAGTATCTTTTTCCTGCTAAGAATTGTTTTCGCTATTTGGAGTCTTTTCTTGTTCCGTATAAATTTTTGGATTGCTTCTTCTATTTCATTAAAGAAAGAAGTTGGGATATTGATGTATATCGCATTGAATTTGTAGATAGCCTTTGGCAATATTGCCATTTTCACGATATTAATCTTTCCAATCCAGGAGCATGGAAGGCTTTTCTACTTCCTTAAGTCTACTTTAATTTCCTTTTGCAGATTTTTGACATTTTCATAGTAAAGATCTTCACTTCTTTGTTTAAGTTGATTCGTAAGTTTTTTTTTATTTTTTGACACTATTACAAAAGGAGTTACTTTCCTGATTTCATCCTTGCACCTGAAGAACCCTTTTCATGCACAGTTCTTTTTTCTTCTCTAACCTGATAACTTACTTTAGACAGGATCAATAAAGAAATAAGTTAACAAAGGTTATATTTTGCTTGGCTACCAGACCCAGAACACTACTCTGTTCAAATAGGATTTAAATCAAAGGAAAGTCATGTGAACATGCTTCCATTTACTTAAAGGTTGTTATCCTATTCTTAATTTGCTGATAGGAAAATTAGCATCAAAGAATTCTGAAGACATTAAGATGAGAGATGTAAGTTAGAGCATATAGTATTTATAAATACTGAATAAATTTACTGTCAAGATTGATTTGATTTTACACTAAGAAAAGTGTAAATAGTGAATGGAGCACTAGTAATATGAACAATCGATTCTAGTTTCCACACTCACTAATGAGCTCTGTGAGCTTGAGTGGCTCACTTTATTTTCCTGGGATGGAGAGATAAAATAGAAAAAACATTGATAATACAAGATGTGAAATATCAAATAACTTTTGAAATAAGTAGGGCTAAATTTGGAGAAAAATATCAGAAAAAAAATCTTCTATACTAATGAAAAGATAAGTCCATTGAGCCCCAACTGATATCTGTTAGACATAAGGAGAAGCCAACATCTGTTCATTTGCATAGTTTTGATCACAGGAACAAAATATGGCTGAGCACCTTTGGAAGAAAAGGAAGGGGCCAGGAGGGTTATCACTCATAAAGAACTGTTGCAGGCTCCTAAGGAAGGAGGCTTTATGAGAGCAAATATCACTTGTACGATAATAAAAGATTCCTAATTGGTCGAGGAAACACTTATAGGTGAATGTCCTAAGAACAATGCTATTAGGGATAATGCAATTTGGATGATGTCAGAAGGAAAAAGGACAAAATGTTACTGTATGACTATGTATGAATAACATGTGGGAGATGTGAAACCTGTCCCTCCTCCCACTAACTCTGATCATGTTGATAAATCTTGTTTGTGTGGTTTCATTGCCTTACCTGTCCGAGTAATCAATTATGCTTTGCTAAGGACACAGCGAACTGTGAACAGATGGCAGCATGCTCTCCATGTGTTCTGCCTGTGAGAATTGTCATAGAATTGGTGCAATAAAAGCAGTAATTTCTATCAAAGACTCAAATAATACAGAACTTGGTTTGAGTCCTGGCTACACTATGAATTAATTTTGTGACCCTGAAAAAAAAAGCTATCTAATCTCTTGGGACCTTAGTTTTCATATCTGTAAAATGTGAATAATTCTATATTCTATGATTATTACCATGGGAAATATCAGTAAGTTACCTGCTGTTCTTCAAGGACTTAATATATGTTCCCCTTAAACTGTTATTTAAAGAATATGATCAGATAGAGGTGACTCACATCTGTAATCCTAGCTACTCAGGAGGCTGAGATCTGAGGATCAAGGTTCAAAGCCAACCTGGGCACTAAAGTTTATGAGACTCTTATCTCCAATTAACCACCAGAAAACCGGAAGTGGCTCTGTGGCTCAAGGCACAGGACAGTAGTCTTGAGCTGAAAGGCTAGGGACAATTCCCAGGCCCAGTGTTCAAGTCCCACAACCAACAAAAGAAAAAAAAATTATATCTTGAAGGTATAAATTGGTAAGGTTTTCATATTATAAGCTTCTTTGGTCTTTTGGTCATATATGTATCAAAGTCCTATCTGGTACGATGCAATCAGTAATTCTATGGGTGAGATCTTTCTGAACTCAGAATTACTCTTATATAAAAGGTCCAGCTTAGATATCATGCATTTTTCTTCATGTTTGTAAGTGAAGATAATTAGTAGAGATTGAATCACTTGTGCAGTTACTTCAGGGCCCCAAATCAAAAAAGTCACATGATAAGGATTAACAGAAAGCAGAGACAATTATAGATTATGCATATGGGACTGGTTATAGGGTGAAGGGAAAAGGAGAGGGGAGGGAAAGTTATGCATGGAGAACTGAATAATACAGAAATACACTGTGTCTTTGAATAAAGACGCCATAGCTGAGTGGAACCAGGATACACATAGCAATACAAGTGGTTAATATGACTAAATTATAATATATGAATTGTAAATGCCATGGGGAAATTTACGTATACAATTAACCTAACTTTACAAATGAAAAAGAAGAAATAGGAAAGTAAAACAGGTCCTGTCTAGATATGAGTACTATATTATTAGGAAGGAGGAGAGCTGATGAAGAGAGTGAAAGAAAGTGAATATGAGTATTTGGGGAGCAATTTAATATATTTGTATATATAAACAGAATAATAAAAATATGTTTAGATTATTTTAAGAAGGCTGGAGAGAATAGGAAGGAGAATGGTATCTGTGCAGAGAATGTAAGCATGGTATATCATATACAATAAAATTCCCATCGCATCTATAATAGATCTTAATTATAAACTTAAAATGCCTAGTACTAAATAAAGGTCCATGTATTTAAATTGTGGTAGTTTAATATGAGAGCACTTTCCATTTGTTGTCTAGGAATGTTCAAATTGATGAGGAAAAGATTATAGTCACGACAGACATGACTTCTATATCCAGATTTTTCATCAATTATTTGATATTTAGAAAAATGTTTAAACTCACCCTCTTCATTTCTTCCTTTGTAAAAGAGAATGCTTTGGTTTATATCTCTTTGAATTTTCCAAATTAACTCAGATAATGCATGAGATAACTTATCATTCAACAGAATGTTATTCAAATAGATATTGAAATGTGTCTATTAGGATCTTAGATTTATTTGGACTTTTCTTTTAATACATCTTGGACTCTGAAGAGTGGTATCTACTTTTCAGACTCCCTATGAGTTGACATGTTCTTTGTCATTATTATTCTTATACTCTGTACTTGTAATATGATTACCTTTATCAGTCCCTTAATAATTTGTCTTTCGTGTGATGGTTCAATATGTTTATGCATTCACTATGTATTCTCTAGGTATTAGATCAAGTACTAATCTAGATATTTCTATGAAGGCTATGTAAAGAGATATTTTATAATTTTATTTGACTTTAAATAGATTACTTTTGATAACATGAATAAACCTTGACTAATCAATTCAGGTGGTCTCTAAAAGAAGGCAATTTACCTCAAGATTATGTCACAGAAATCCTCCCTGAGTATGAAAAGAAATTCAGTGATTTATTGTAACAATTTTAAATATGTCAGTCCTGATATTATATGAGCCCATCTCCTTAACTTAAACATATATATTATTGATATAGTATTGCACTGGTTATTCTTGTCTTTTTTCCCCAATACTTGTGGTTGAACTCAGGGCCTCAAGTTTTCTTGACTTGCTTGCTGAGCCAGCTCTTTCCTGGTTATTCATGAGATGAAGTCTCACAGACTCTTCTGACCAGGCTGGATTTGAACCTTGACCTTCTGAATCTCCATCTCATAACTACCTTATAATTATAGGCATGCACCACTGTCATCCAGAAAGGTTACATGTTCTTTCCCTATGGAAAATCTTCACTGATACATGTTCCCTCTTAAATTGTACAATACTGGATCTTGGGAAAAGTAGCTCTTATTTGGGTGCTTTAGAAAGTCTACTTAAATTTTCAGCCTAACCTCTGACATTTCTTTTGATTAATAAAAGATGAGTAGCCTTCAAGAACTGACTGGTTTGTTTGTGTTTCTGATTTTGTTTTCTGAAATGTAGCTCTGCACTCTCTTTCACAGTCAGTTTGCTATTCCCTACAGCCTTTCACTTCAAATTTACCACTGATCTCTACCACACCTCCTGGGAGTTTCCACTCCACTAGCTCTCTATTTTCCTTTCCATTCTTCCTTGTGGCTATCATGTCATCCATTCATTAATCATGGAAATCATTTTACAAATCCAGTTGGGAGGCACCTCACAGCAATTGGACAAAGCACAGCAAAAGCTCAAATGTAAGATCATTACAACAAGCTTTTAACAATACTGCATCGCTGACTTTCCTATCCCCTGGACAATTCTGAGGAAATTACAGATTTGTTAACAGTCCGTAGGCATGTGAGGAGGTTCAAGATATAATATGTAGGATTCCTAGAAATGCCAACAGCTTGAATAAGGCTTGCCAAGCCCTTCATTACAGCAGGAGCTGCCATCTACTCTGTTTCTAGACAGAGTGCTTGATTGCTAAACTATGAATATTGGTATCCTAAGAAATTTTCATCTACTACAACAGGCACCACTCAGGGAAGCCAATTAATTAAACTCATTTTCCAGCTGATGGATTGATGCATTACTACTGTTTCAGTAAAGCACAAATTAGAACCATATTGTGTCTGATAGCCTGGTCATCTCTGGCTGTTGACTCTAATTTATTGTCAAGGTGGAGGGAATTGATGAATCCAAACAAGAATTAAACCTGGAAGGAGGTGAGATAAGGAGCTTGTGAATGAGGAAGAAATATTTACTGAGCAGTAGGAAATTAGTTAAGTGTGACATTTAGATTGCATCATTTATGCCTCACAGAAATCCTGTGAAATACATTTTTGCAGTGCCTAAATCTTATACAGAAGGAAATAGATTCAGAGATGTTGAACTAGTATTTCAAAGGCATATAGCCATGTAGTGACAGAGCTGGCAAAGAAAAAATAATTACATAATTTAGTAGTTATGTTCTGACACTCCACACACTGACGAAGTTGAATTTCTATGGTGATACAGTGACTTTTCCTATGTCCTCTCACCATTCACATTCCACTTTGCTGCTGTAATTCACCACACATCAGGAAGCCTTTCTCTGTAGCCATGATAATGGGTTATACTCTGTAGATCTTCCATGCTTTTCTATCAATCCCAACTGCTGAGGAATGTAATAAAATTGTAGTTAGAGCAATGCATGTACATTTGCAACCACATCACAGTGGGAAGGACCGGATCCATGAGAAAGAAGGCATGAGAGAAAGGTAGCTGTCTGGATTCTTTGGTTGAAGTTACAGATGACGAAGCTCCTGACCTTTGAAGCACTGATGCTTTGATCGCAGCTACTGTATAGCTGATCCTGCCAAGCTGCTTTGAAGTAAAAGAAACCTACTGTTCCCTGTTTGTAGAATATGGGAGTGCTAGACAGGAGTGGGAAGGTAAGGGGACCAGTTAAGAGGCTATTGCTGAAATCCAGGTGTGATATTGATGAAAATATGGAGCAAACCAGGGGAAATGGAGATGAAAAAAGGAAGCAGATATAATAGACTCTAAAGGGTTAAAATTCACGGGAGGTGGAAACTCACTGAAAGGAAGAAAAAGAGGAAGAAAGACAGTTTGAGGACAAATCACTAATTAATGTTTCATTCACAGATGGAAAAACACAGGAACTGGAGCAGACACTTCAGCTCTATCTGAAGTTCTCCTGATAATCCAGTCTAGGAAAGGAATTGAGACAAAGGGAAGTAAAAGATGCAGAGACAAAAACATGTTTCAGCTGTCTATAAAATAGCACATGAATTGGTGTGATGGCAGTACAGAACATATGTGAAAATGTACGGTGATGTGTGAAATAAAGCTGGAAAGGTAGGGAGCAACTAGCTCACAAAGGGCTTTTCAAGTCCTGTGAAGTAAGAACTTTTGCCTTCATCCTTAGTGGAAATTGAGAAGCATGAAAAGGTATAAAGCAGAGAACTGACTTGATTGTGAGAATTTTTCTTTTAGAAAAATTTCTTTGATGAGGACAGTTTGAAAGAGGCAATGATGATATAGGAGGAGCTGTTGAAATAGACCAACTAAGTGATGATGGTGGCTGGGCATATTAACAGGGAAAATGTGATTGAGAATAATTACTGTAGGGAGAAATTTTAAAAAGCAATAGGAACAAAGCTTCCTTATGACTTAGATGTAGAAAGAGGAAGGATTTAAAGTAAAAGATGCTGCCTATGTTCTTGCCTTGAGTGAGTGGGTTGATGGTGTGGTTTAATAAGATGTGAATCACAGAGGTAAAATCTGGGTTTGCATACATTTGTGTCATGTTACTTTGTCTGCTTTTTTCTTACTGTACACCAACAAATATCAATTGTTCTTTACCATAAGAGAATCACGTTAATGTGTAACACAACAACTTTGGGTTGCACTACCATCACCTTGGGTCAATGAATATGTATGCATTTTGGAGTTCATAAACAAACATTTTACCCTCTCTATCCATTAACGAAAACAGGAAAATATGGAGTTTAAGAGAACATCTGCCACTGGATTAGATTGGTGATTAGACTGGAGAAAAGGTGATTCTTGATTCCCTCTGATAATGTTCTGCTTCTTCTCAAAAATCCAAATTAATGGGCTGGGAGTATGGCCTAGTGGTAGAGTTTGCCTAGCATGCAGGAAGCCCTCGGTTTGATTCTTCAGTACCACATGCACAGAGAAAAAAAGCCAGAAATAGTACTATGGCTCAAGTGCTTGAAAAGGTTCAAGAACAGTGCCCAGGCCCTGCGTTTCAGCCCCAGAACTGGCAAAAAATAAAATCCCATTACCCTTGAATGTTTTTCTTTGCTATTTCCTCCAGAACTGAAGGGTGCACACACACACAGGCACACACTATCCTTTGTTATAATTATATAGTTTATAGGATCTAGCAATCTTTGCAGTTTTCCTCCTTAAAATTAATATTAATCTTTAAAGCAGTTGGTTTAAAATGATCACTAACCATGTGTTTTTCACAATTTTAATATTCCTTTGCTTATGAGTTTATCTACAATATTAGTTTGGGACCTAATAGAAACCAGGAACCAAGATGAAAGCAATTGCAACACTACAGAATTCTGATGTTACAGTAATGACTGGCTTTTAATAATTGTTTTAAAATTCAAATGACTTCTACATCCCAAATAACCCAGCACAGTGAAAGATGCATATTATGGATTATATATATATTTTATTTCATTGTTACCTTCATCAAGTAATGAGTGCAATACTACTCTCACATTGATACACCTTCTCATGGTCAATATATATTTGACTAAGTGAAATTTCACTTTTCTCTGATTGCTTTGTAAAATTGATTATTTTATTTTCTCTTGCTAGTATATAGTTTTTCCTAGAAAATTAGAAATATATTGAATTCGGTTTTTTGTGTGTATGCCAGTTCTGAGGCTTGAACCCAGAATCTGGGTGCTCTATTTGAGTTTTTTTTTTCACTCAAGACTGGAACTGTACCAGTTGAGCAACAACTGCACTTCTTGGGGTTTTTTTCCGTTTATTGGAGATAAGAGTCTCATAGCCTTTCCTGCCTGGGCTTACTTAAAACCTTACTCCTCAGATCTCAGCCTCCTATGTAACTAGGATTAGGGGAAGGAAGCCACTGGAGTCCAGTCTTTGAACTTTTACTTCAAAGTTACACTGTAATATAATAAGCAACAATAGATTTAAGTATTTGTTATACACAAGAATAATGTAAACGGTGTGCTTGGGATCAATTAAATATATAAATCCAGTGGCCTAAAACAATAAAAAGAAAGTATTTGACAAGGAATAAAAATAAATTGTCTTTATTTAACACACATAGGCTCATGGGCTTTCTATTTTGTTAGGCTTATAATCAACAACAACAACAGCAGCAAAGTGGATATGTATGGGTGAATGTATGTTCATATATACATAATTGTGAAGTGTGATGCTGACTCAGAGCTTAGAATTCTATATCCCTTTTGAAATTTCATGTTTTTTAAATTGCACTTGTGGGAAATAATGCTTTATATTTTATCACTCCCCTGTATGTTTTTTTTTCTTTTGCCAGTCCTGGGCTTGAGCTCAGGGCCTGAGCACTGTCCTTGGACTTTCTCAAGGCTAGAGCTCTACCACTTGAGCCTCAGCACCACTTCCAGCTTTTTTCTATGTATGTGGTACCAATGAATCCAACCCAGGTCTTCATGCATGCTAGGCAAGCACTTTAACCACTAGGCCAAACTCCCGCCCTCCCCCCTGTATGTTTTAAACCTTAATTCCTGTAACATTCCATCTCTAGATATTTATTTTTAACATTATAATCAACTCCTTCATTTGTGTCTTATATTGTCTTCTTCTATTAATCACTATGAAATTTGTGAATTTCCAATTAATAATAAATGGCTATGAGTGAGGACACAGGCCTTTTCTTATCATCTTCTGCAATGTAAACAGCACAAACGGTCATGCCAAGTTAACTGAGTATGTTAGTTATGATTGTCCCTCATTTTTCACTCTATTCAAATACTTGCTTCTCTTCACCATCTTATTTTGAAACATCACCTATCAAAAGGTTTAAAAAAATGTCTGATAGTGATAGCAGCAAGGTGGATTATTTGGAGAAACCCATGTGAATAGTAAACAACTTTCCTTAGTTATGATTATTGAGCAGGTGAATACGGGTAATTTATACTTGTGTGGAAGGAAAGGGCTCTTTGAAAGTATTTCACAGTCCTCTCTGCTCCATGTGTGAGGTGATTTAGTGCCACTGCAGTGAGCAGACAAACAAAGGCAGCCTATTCCATTGCTACAAATTGATCATCTAACAGATTTGGATAAATCAACACCACCTACGCATCATTGAAATACTGAATGCTGAATATGTTTAAGCTACTAAATAATGCACTAAAATCTATCTTTTATGTAAATGTTAAAGTAAATTTTCATCTTCCTTTGATCAAAGTAATTATTTTCACTTGTGCATTTTTTTACAACTTATCTCTGTGTGATACTTTCTTGTCAGAGTGAATCATGTAAATGTAGAGTACAGAAGTTATTTTTTCATTGTAAGAAAGTGAAAATGATTTAGAAAATAATCTGTAAGCCAAAGGCTCTTGTGTAATCAAATTTATATCACGTAATGAAGTACCATTTAGAATTGTAGCCACCAGCTCATGTCTTTAGACTCACAGTACTAATCACCATAGCCTATGCTGTAAGAAAATGTTAACAATGTAGGAAATACAGATGTTACAGTTAGCCTTCCAGTGAAAATTTTGTGGACGTATATTTTAATTAAAATTTTATTTATCTTTAAGTAGTTTCTTGAAGAAGTTACCATGCAACTAATCAGTTTGTATGTATAATGCATGCTGATCAGTATTATCTCTTTCATCATACCCTAGCCCTCCCAACCCAATCAGGGTTGCATATTTTCTGGGGGAAAAGTATGCAAAATGGAAATGCCATACATACATAATGTTCAGTTATGAAAACCATCAAGGCACTTGTGATTAAGCCATGTAAATAAAATGCTTCCATAAAAAAAAGGAAAATAACCTCTAGTATTTTAGATGTTGTGAAAATACCTCAGCAGAAGGAATGCTTTTGAAGATATTGGCATAAATTGACAACTGTGTAATATGGTTTGATATTTTTTGGATAGCAGTAAAATATTCTCAGTACAATGAGTCATATACTACAGAAACAAATGTATACTTTCATTTACCAGTTCAATAAAGGTATTTGCTATGCTTAGGCTTGAAGTTATGGATGAAAACAACCTTGCATATCCTTGACTTAATTACCAATAGAGCTAAGAAATAATCTTCATCAAGGCTGGGCACGGTGGCTCACGCCTGTAATCCCAGCTACTCAGGAGGCCGAGATCTGAGGATCAAGGTACATAGCCAGCCAGGGCACTAAAGTCCATGAAATTCTTATCTCCAATTAACCACCAGAAAACTGAAAGTGGGTCTGTGGCTCAAAGGGAAGGGTGGTAGCCTTGAGCTGAAATGCTCAGGGACAGCTCCCAGGCCCAGATTTCAAGCCCCACGACTAACTCAAAAAAAGGGAAAGGAAAGGAAAGGAAAGGAAAGAAAAGAAAAGAAAAGAAAAGAAAAGAAAAGAAAAGAAAAGAAAGGGTCTTCAAGGAATCTTCATCCAAATACTAAGAAGCATTAAGGTAGAAGACTGGGATATTATGTAGAGACTACAAATATGACAATACCTTGAACATTATTTCTTGTCTAATACTTTTCTTCTTAGAGCAATTAATGATACACAGTTCAGTATATAGAGTAGATATAGATGCATGACAGGTGATTGATGAAGATGATAAAATGGAGAAAAGAGAAAAAAGAGAAATCCCTCCCAAATTAATTGGTGCCTCCTACTTTAAGATCATTATCAATCAAGAAAAGCTTGAACCACATTTATATCTAGTGAAAAACTCATCATTTCTTCAGGAGTCTCTGATTCTGGTTTCTGTTTTCTTTGCTTGCTGCGTGTCTTGTGTTTTGAGATCATTATTATAGTCTTTGTGTAATATTACATTCCAGAGAAGAAATTTAGCCCTAAAAATCTACACAAACTCTTTAGAGAAACCACAAAAAGTATATGTAAACATTCTCGTTTTAGTTTAGGGCAGTAGTGAGATTTGATCTGAAGATTTCATTCTTGCTTGGTAAGAAAATCTACATCTTAAGCCATGTCACCAGCCCCTTTTCCTCTGGTTATATTTAAAACAATCTTGTCTTTTTTTCTGGAGGCCAGCGTGGACCATAGTCTTCCTATTATATACTTTCTGTGTCCCTGAGATGATGGTGTGTGCTTCCACCCCCAGACTTACCTGTTGTCATTGTATGTTTTGAAATTTTCCTCCATCTGAAGGAAATGCCACTTTCCCCAATCTCAGCCTTCTACAAAGTTAGGATGCCAAGCAGGCTTGTGTCATTGGTTGAGATGGGGGGGGTCTCATCTCCACTTTACCCAGACTTCCTTGAACTGCTATATCCTCCCCAGATCATCTTCATGAGTAACTTGGATTATACAAATGAGCCAATATGCTAGACTACACAATCATATTTTTAAAAGTCTCTTGTCCATTCTGCTCAGTCAGGCAGATTTTTCCTTAAATCAGTGAGTTGTGACAAGCAGGAACATTTGATTTCTTCTCTAAATATTACTCCTTCCAATTAGTATGTCAGTACAAGAAAGACCGTGGTAGGTCACTCCGTGAATACGCAAGTAAGCAATTAGTAGCCACTGGCAGCAGGTCCCTGTACAAAAGGATGGCTTGAAATTCTTTGCTGTTATTTCATAAGATTCAATTCGTTTAACATAGACTGTTTTTAGTATGCATATGTTTTTCAAAAACACTATTTTTTACAAATGATAGCAGGTATGTATGTTCAAATTTGCTTGTGTTAAGATCTTTTCCACTTTATCGTTTGTTTGGTTACTCATACAATTTTCTGTCTTCCTATATATTAATTTTGGCTTTTGATTTCCATCATTTTCCCATTCTTACCTCAGATATATTCTGTTTTCTTTTAAACTTACATATATCAGCACTCATTTCATTCTTTTTTCCTATTTGACAATTATTAAATTACAGCTATTTTAATGTACAAATTTTTCTCATATTATCTATAAATATTACATAACTATAGTCCTCACCAATCCTGAAAACTCTATTTTCAAACTAATTTCTAGTTCATAGAGTACAAAAATGTGTGATCTATGCAATTATTTAATCTAATCTACTGAGTTTTAAAAGACATTATTCAACTTTGTCAATTGACCCATAAATATTTGAGAAAGAAACCATATTTTCTAATTCTTTGCATTAAAGTATGCTAAATTACATTAAATTAACATTATTACCTTTAAAACTATAATCTCTAATTCTTTACCTTATAGTATGCTAAATACTATGAAATTAACTTTATTACCTTTAAAACTATAATCTCCCATAATATTTTTACCTAATTAGTTAGGAAATAACTGACATAGATATGTTAATATTACAAGGCAATTTGCTTTCTGTCAACTTTTTTTATGAGTTTTACATAATTTCAATTTGCATATTTCAGTCTGATCATATTGTTTCCTTAAGATTTATTATTTGTGTGTGGGGGCGGTCACAGGGCTGGAACTCTGCCTGGGTACTTTCCCTGAGCTCTTCAGCCCAAGACTACAGTCTACCCTTGAGACCAGCCCCACTACCCATATTCTGGAGGTTAATTGGAGATGAGTCTCACATCCTATGCCTCTGGACATAAAAGAAATGCAAATCCAGTTTGTAAGGCCATTATCAAGAAATCTAATAACATCAGATTCGGTGGGGATGTGGCCAGAAGGAATCACTACTACACTGTTGGTGGTAGTGTAAACTCATTCAACCACTATGGAAAGCAGTATGGTGATTCCTCAAAATACTAAATATAGAGCTCCTTTATGACACAGTAATTCCACTCCTTGGCATTCAACAAACATCTAGGAGCAAGAACATACTGAAGTCACTAACACAATGATGTTCATTACAGCACTATTTACCATAGCAAGATATGGAGCCAACCTAGATGTCCCTCAGTTGATGAGTGGATCAACAAGATGTGGTATTTGTACACAATGGAATTCTATGCTGCCATCAGAAAGAATGACATTGTCCCATTTGTTAGGAAATGGAAAGACTTAGAAAAGATCATATTAATTGAAGTAAGTCAGACTCAAAGGAACATAGGATCAATGGTTTCTTTTGTTTACCATAATTAGTATAAACCTTGGACTCTCCTAGCAGAGGTTTACAATAGGACAAAACCTAGCTACGTAAGGCCATGTAGGATGAGGCTAAATGAAAGAACCTCCAAGACACAGAAGCAAGATCCATATAAGGTGTGTATGTTTGCTCTTAATGTACTGTTATTTCTCATCTCTTTTGTTGTCCCTTGGTTATCTCACATTATCTTACCTTGTTATCTGATATACTGTATATATGTTTGTTTATTGAAATAGGATAGGGATGGGGGAAAACAAGATGACGGGAAGGGTTGGGGGAGAAAATAGGGACAAAAACATGAGAAGGGGTAGCAGTGCTGGTTAAGGAATGCACCTTCTATCTGGCGAATATAATGTAATCCTATTAATTACAGTCAAAATTTAAAAAAAAAGAAAAACAAAGTCTTAGGTCATTTTGTGCCCGGACTTGCTTTGAACCATGATCCTCAGATCTCAGCCTTCTGAATAGATAGGATTACACACATGAGCCACTGCACCCAGCTAAAGATTTATGATTTTTATCTTTCCATCAACATCTCTGTTCATATGTTGTTTTAAGTACTGGGTTCTCATTATTATTATTAGACTAATATGAACTTTATTGTTTGGGCTTTGAGGAACTTTTGCAGAAATACAAGCACACAGAGAAACATAGCTCCCATCGAATTTTTTTGAAATACAGGAGTTATTTATATTTAAATGCTCTTTTTACATACAAGCAATTTAGGACATTTATGGTGGTGAAAGTCCCTGCAAGGTTAATAATAGAAATATTCTTCATATTCTGAGAAGACAGCAGGGGTGTTTGGAGGTTATCATATTCATACTGTTGTCAGAATGTGGGGAATACAGAAATAGTTCAAAGAGATGATAGGTATATAGACAGATGGACAGGTAGGTTGGTAAAGTAAGGTAGGTTGACAGAGTATGGACTGGACACAGGAATGTATCAAAATATTCAGAATGACTTAGTATTCTGATGTACTAGTACTGAAGGTATGGATTCCCTCTGATGAGAAGCACAGTTATAAAAGCTCTACTCTAAAAGCAGAAAAGAAAAACTGGTACTCCAACATGAAGTGGATCAAACAGAAGGAAGTATTTTCCTTTTACACAGAATTGGAAGGTCAATTTGTCCTATTACAAGCCAACATTTATTTGATTCAGACCCACCTATGCAATGGAGCATATGCTGCTTCACTCTGTCTGCCTTATAGGCAGAAGAGAAAAGTTTGACCAACTATTTACCCAATCCATAGCCAGTCAATCTGACACATAGACTAACCTTCACATGTATAAAGCAGATGGCAGGAAAATCAATGTGGGGAGTACAATGAAAGGAAGCAGAAGTATTATAGTCAGTTAAACCAAGCATGTAGTATTCAAGAACTCAAATACTTAAGCTGTGAAACGGGAAGTACTTAAATTATAACAGCTACTAGTTTTGGAGTGTATTTTTTGTTGGTCTAGGGACATGAAGATAGGTTTTCTCTCTGACTCATCTTTTTGCAATTGTTCTAAGAGCTATTTCCCAGAAGAAAGTATCAGAGATCTAGTTTTATTACCTGTATAGATGGGATTGCAAACCTCAGAACATACTAGCCATTGACTCAGGAAAAAATGACAAAAATTACTTCAAACTGTAGGAGCTGAGATGAAAATAGACTAGTTTTGCCAAGGCAAGTGGGTAGTGATATTGCTCATTCAAGTCCCATAAAAGTTCCTACAATAGGACAAGGGAGAAGTATTTCCAAAGATGACCATTCTATTCCAATTATGAAAAATAAAAGCCCTGAAGGTTCAGCTAGCATATTGTAAAGAAATTCAAATATGTGTGGTGAGTGTAGAGCTATGAGAATTGACTAGACATTCACACACTTCAGTGTGTGTTTGAAAGAGCAGATCATAGACTTAAATGTAAATATTTCTATTAGATAATTAGAAGGAAGGCTTTTTGTTTCTGATGGTAAGAAAGGTAGAAACATCAAATGCTATGGAACAAAATGACAGGAAACAGAAAAGAGGGATTGCTGAGTTTCTAGTGTGTGGTTTAGTGTAAGGATATGTGTACACTGCCATTTATATACTCCTGGTCTTTGACTCCCCCCTTCCTTCCTTCTATTCCTTCTTTCTTTCCTACCTTCTTTTTTCCTTCCTCTCTCAAATTTATGAGAGTTCCATAACACTATATTCACAGTATAGTGCTCCTTCCAAACAAGAAGCTCAGTATTATTAGTTTTCATACCCCATATTTCCCACCTCCTGTCACAATGGCTCTTTTTAACTCTCTTGCCTCTCCATTTCCTGGCTGACATGGAAAGAGAGAGCAATCAGGTCAATGTATGATATATCTGAACTGGAAAACAATTTCCTGTGGAGAACTCTTTACACATCTTGAGTTTTTTCTGAATACCTATGTTCTTATATTGGAGTGTTTTAAAGATGATCTTCATGAGGCAATTCACAACAATGTCCTCTTTCTTTAATCATAACCAGTACATTTATTCATTTGACCAATTGGGTGAGTACTCTGTGACTTATGTAGTTCTTGATGCTGAGAATACAAACATGAATAAATTGGATCTGTGCCAACAGGATGGTAGGTCTTGTGAAAGTTTAAATAAATGCCTTTCTGATATTGTCTTTGGAATCAAGGGTTTATATTTTACAATTGATATAATCACAATGTTAGTTCTTTATCCTGACTTGGAAGTGTGTTATCTAATAAAACCTTATATAGACATTGGAATCCCCGAAATGTGCTTGAAATGTTGAGAACAAATTTTATTTTTCTAAAATAAGACTGTGAGCATAACTTCAAGTAGAAAGCAGAAAATAATTCAAAACCTGAGTTTTAGTTAATGATAAGCTGAAATGTCTCACAAATCTTTAGATACTTTTGGATATTTTTACTTCTGAAATATTGAAAGAGCTTAATTATGAATTCACTTGACACTTTAAGAATTTGGTCTTTCACCTACTAGAAATTCATTTTGATCGGGGTTTAAAGAAATGTGGTATATCAATCAATAGGTGCCAAGAATTCCTCAATTTAAAAAGTATGTGTACTATAACAAGACTTAATACTAATATCAACTCTATTTGTTCAAGATGTCAACGCCTATGCTACCTGTACACTACTGTCATTTAATTATCACAGAAAACCTGTAAGACATCTCAGTTTTACAGATTAAAGAAACGTTTGCCATGTGTTGATGACTCATGCCTGTAATCCTAGCTGCTCAGGAGGCTGAGATCAAAGGATTGTGATTCAAAGCCAGACAGGACAGAAAAGTTCCCATGAGACACTTATCTATAATTAACCACTCAAAAACTGGATGGCTCAAGTGGTAGAGTACTAGCCTTGTGCCCAAAGAGGCTCAGGGACAGTGCTCAGGCTCTGAGTTCAAGCTCTACAAGCAATAGGATTGGCAAAAAGTCAATAAAAAGAAATAGCTTATTTTTGCTCAGGTCTTAAGTTTTCCTGTTTGATAGGCATTCTTTTGTAAATTTGACATCTGCATGGTTTCATATATATTTTCTCTTTAGCACACTCACAGTGAAATTACTGGTTTTAGTAGCATTAGAAAATTAATATTCCAATACCATATTTCAGCTCATTGATTTTTCTATAATGAGTCTTTTCTCTACAGGGATCTGATCTATAACAATCTTCAGTTTTACATTCTCTCAAAACAGATCATCTTTAACTGCATAGTTGGCTTTTATAGCCAGGCTCTTCTAGGTTCCTACCCAACAATTTTCTTTTCTTTTCTTTCTTTTTTCTTTTCTTTTCTTTTTGACAATTCTGGGGCTTGATCTCAGGGCCTGAGCACTGTCCTTGGTCTTTCTCAAGGATAGAGCTCTACCATTTGAAACACAGCTCCTCTTGCAGCTTTTATCTATGTGTTTGGTACTGAGGAATCAAACCCAGGCCTTTGTGCATGCTAGGCAAGCACTCTACCACTAGGCCAAACTCCCGGCCCCTCTACCCAACAATTTTCAACATGAGAAACGTGCTATTATATAGTGTAATTGATACAGATGTTCATGGTTTTTTTCTACAAGTATTGTAACAAGTCACCCCAAATTGTTACAAGTATTATAACAAGTCTTTAATTGTCTGAAATTTATACTTATCCCTAATCAGAAAAATGACATCCAGATATACCCACACTCCACTTTGGCAGGTTGTCATGCTTATTGGTAACAGCTGCATCCATTCCAGTTTCTGCTTCAATGGTCATGTATTCTTCCTTCTTTCGTTGGTATTTAAATTTCTTCTTTTGGGGGTCAATCCTTATCCAGTATGATCTCATTTTAATATTATTACATCTATAAAGACCCCATCTTCCAATAAGTGCACATTCACAGACCTGAAGTGTAGAAGTTAACTTTTAAGTATTAATTTTATAGTTCATTGAAATGAAACTCATAATAACATACAACTAATGGGTTTAAAATTCCATGCCTGTAATCTGAGCTACTAAGGAGACTGAGATCAGGATTGCAGTTGGAATTCAGCCCAGTCCGGAATGCTCTTGTAATTGTTACCTTCAGTTAATCAAAAACAATGTTGGTTGTGGAGCTGTGGCTCAAGTGATAGAATGCTAGACTTGATCACAAATTCTCAAGGGTAGCACCTAGGCACTGAATTTAGCATGCCTCAGTACTGACACAGTTGGTTGCTAAAATTCTACTTCTATTTAGTTCAAAAAAATCCATCACTCCAAATTTAAATAGAAAAGACTTGAAAATGTCTGGCAATCATTCACCATCCTGTATATATGGGTTTATCTATTGTAAATATTTAGGGTGAAAGGAATCATTTAACATATTACTTTTCCATCAGGCTTTTTTCATTTACCACTATGTTTTTCATAGTTCATTCAAATTATAGAATGCATCAAATATTTTCTTTTTATATTTGCATAGTACTTGTTCTACGGGTATGCTAAATTTTATCTATCTGTTAATGAACATTTGTAAGCTATTTCCACCTCTTTACTGCTATGAGTGATGTTTCTGTGAATATGCATGTACCTACATTTGAGTTTGTGTTTTCAATTAATTTGAATAGATTCCAGAATCATGCGGTAGTTTTATACATAATTTGTTGAGGAACCCTTAACGGCGAGACCATTTTACATTTTTAACCATAATGAACTTAGATTTCAGTTATTCCTCATTCTTACCAGCTCTCATTATTTTTTATTTCTCCTTATTATTATTGTCATCCTAATGAGTTATATTTCATCATGGTTTCAATGGGAAGTTTCCCAATGAGTAATGAAGCAACTTTTTTGTGTACATGTATACCTCCTATGAATGAATGCCTATTTTAAACCTTAGGTCATTTTTAAAATTAAGCCAAGGGCCTGTGGCTCATACCTATAATGTTCACATTTGAGCTACTGTGAATGGAAATTATAAAAATGAAGAGGTATGACTGTTGCCTTTAAAGTGCCTAATCTAAAATGAAATATAGCACTACTGCTTACCTTCAATTGGCCAATACTTAAACTGAATTCATAGGCATATCTAGCTACAAGAGAGAGAGCTCAAAAGGTATACTTTAGCTTTCTGCTCATAAATGCAACTAAAAATTACATTACCATATTGAGAATGGGAGAAAAAACATGCAGGAAATCTTTCCCACTGTGAAACAAATATTTTTGGGTGATAGGTGTAAATTTTAACATTTTGAAGACATTGTTACTTTATAAAAAGAAGGCTTGGAGCCAGAAGTTTGACCAAGTGGTAGAGTGCCTGCCTAGCATGCATGAAGACTCGGATTCAATTCCTTGGCACGATATACATAGAAAAAACAGCTGGAAGTGTTGCTGGGGCTCAAGTGATAGAGCTCTAGCCTTGAGAAAGTCCAAGGACAATGCTCAGGCCCAGAGCTCAAGCCCAGACTGGCAAAAAAAAAAAAGAAGTCTGTCAGAGAGAACACTGAGAAAAAGAATATAGTGTGGGCCGGGAGTTAGGCCTAGTGGTAGAGTGCTTGCCTAGCATGCACGAAGACCCAGGTTCAATTCCTCCATACCACATACATAGAAAAAAGCCAGAAGTGGTGCTGAGGCTCAAGTGGTAGAGCTCTGGCCTTGAGAAAGTCCAAGGACAATGCTCAGGCCCTGAGCTCAATCCCAGTACTGGCAAAAAAAAAAAAAAAGGATATAGTGTGATCTTCATTCTCTTATTTTCTTTCAACTTGAATGCTTAAGAAATTCTGCTTTGGTTTTTAAATTTAAACAGCACAACCAGAGTGCTGATAATTTTATTAAACACAGATGACACCTTGATCTAATGCATCATAATTATTTATGCCTTTAATTTAATTTCCATTTCTAATTATTGAAATTTTTACTTTAGAAATCATATTTATATTTAGTTTTCATGTGTGATTGTTAGTGCAATTAAATGAAATTATTTAGTTAATATGATTGCTTATTATTAATTAATTTAAACAATTGATTAGACTATACTCCTGGGTTTCACAATACTCATTTAAATTTGAAATTTCATTTCAATGTCATCCAAAATCTTGCTCTACTAAGCTCAATTTAATTGACTCAAAATATAACTAAATATTTTTCAGGTATATTATTCTTAATATCTCCATTTGCAGAAAGCATGTTTTGTTTTCTATGGTTTTTATGCTTCCTCGACCTTCATTTATAGAATTTTGTATATTTTATTTAACATATAGAAGTGACCTTAACTGTATTAAAATAGAAACCTAAACCCAGTATACCTATTCGAGTACATACATTTTAGAGCAATTCTTCTTGACTTGAATCCCTTATTTTCCTTGTGTAAGAACCAGAGATTGAGACCTAAATTTTCTCCAAAGTCAGGTAAGGTTTTACCTATTTGTAGGAGCAAAGTTAAGTGATGGTCTTGGTCTTTATCTTCTCTTGTTAAATACTCCATACATTTCCTGTTATCTTACTACTGACAGGCAACTTAGAAATTCACATTTCTTTCCATATTCACTGAGAGGCTGTAAGCTTCTGCTTGTCAAGGGGTCAACTAAGTTAATGTCTCTTTTTTTGTCCTTACTTTCCAGTCATAAAGGAAAGGGGAGGTAGACTGGGCCTTAAGTTATGGGAGTCCTTGCATTGAGAAGAGATATTAATTGTCTTCTAATATCATTCCACCATCTTCCAATCCCTCACGTCTTATTTTTTTCTAGATCGTTTATGTTGGAATAGATTTCTGTTTATTGCTTGTGATAATTAGTTTTGAGCTTTTATGAGCCTCTTAATTTTTCCCTTCAACTCTCCTCCCAGCAGGACATTGAAAATCAAAACAAATTTCTGCAGTTTTACTGGAATGTGGTTAGCTGAGGAGAAACTCGGGACTGGACTTTTTAAGTACTATGACTTTCTGCACCTTTGACCAGATTTACTAATGCTCTCACTCCTGCAACCACACTCTAATGTTGAGTCTCTTGTGGGATTTCCCTGAGTTATGTTTATTCACTTCTCTTCCTAGGCTATTCCTATACAGAATAAAACTGAGTTTTTGGGAACTTTAAAAGGCTGAATGGTAAAGAGACTTGAAAACTTGTAGATAGTCCTTTGACTGGCGCCAACTGTTTAAATTTGTTGAATTAATTTTCATCTCATGGCAACAAGGTCAATGACAGCAAGCTGAGCCAACTTCAGTTTCTAATGGTAAGAGGGAAGTTTTAACAAATTTGAAGTGGACAGTAATCAGGACTTAGTATGATCTAACCCTTAGAACTTTATTACTTTATAAAAGGATCTCTATGACTATATATTGGCACCTGCAATATTTTTGTAACTGTATCTTAAAACTTTGAAAGAAATTTGCAGAATATAAAATATATATATATATTTTCATATATCAGAAAAAATTGTAAAGGAGAAAAAGGAACACTCAAGCTATATGAAGTGGAAAAAATTGACTCACTCATTCAGAGACAATGGAACATAAATTAACATAAATCTTTGTGAAAGAAATTTCACTAAATATATCCAAGAGAAAAAACTAAGTAATCCCATACTCCTTGAAATAAACCATACTCTTCCAAGTATTTTGACTTGACAGGATTATTGACCCTGTGTTCACAATAAAATCCAAGGATGCTCATTATAGTATTTTATTCAATAAAATGATTTAAAACTACAAATACAGGTAAATACAACAAGTAAGATGGTGTTCTCATCATGATTTTATTTTGTATTTGATGATGAACATATTTCCATGAGTTTGTTTGGAATTCATATTATGTTCCCTGATTATGATCTATGTGCATTTTTTACCTTTTTTGAGTGGAATTTGGAATGCTTTTTATGTAACATTGATAAATGTCTTCAACTATCAGAAGTGTGATTTACAATAATTAATGAGTAAAAGTTTTAAATTTGGAGGGCATTATAGGTGTTGTTTTATTCTATTAAGCACTGTGATTATGGTACAAAATGCAATGCATTTTTGTTTGACCCAAAGTCAACTACAATCATTCTAAGTTAAGCTTTTAGCAAGAGTGGGCCAGTTTACTCACTGGACATGGTAGTTGCTAAACTAAAGATCCACCACGAGACAGGCCTCCAGCAATGTGGTATAATTCAATATATAATACAAATATATTTCATGTCTTTTTCAGACTTATTGACATGTATTTTCATAAACTATATGGAATTTTATATGTAAACTCAAGTTTTCATATGTTGTTTTCTAGTGCACAGAAATGTAATTTCTTCTATTTTATTGTAAAGTGATGTACAGAGGGGTTACAGTCACATAAGTAAGGCAATGAGTACATTTTGTTTTGGGGGGCTGGGTATTGTTCCTGAGCTTTTCAGCTCAAGGCTACCACCCTACCCCTTGAGCAACAGTGCCAATTCCCATTTTCTAGTGATTAATTGGAGAAAAGTCTCATATACTTAGCGGGGGACTTGGTGACTCACGCCTGTAATCCTAGCTACACAGGAAACTGAGATTGCAGTTCAAAGCCACCCTGGGCACTAAAGTCAGTATATTGTATGTCCTAAACTTCAGGATTTCTAAATACCTTCTCTCATTTTATACAGTTTATCCTTCCTTAAACACTTTCTTTTTATATTCTTTTTATTGTAATTAATAGAATGGTTTCATTATATTCGCCAGATAGAAGGAGCATTACTTCACAAACATTGCTACCCCTCCTCATGTTTTTGTCCCCATTTCCCACCCCTACCCTCACCCCACATCTTGTTTACCTCCCTTCCCTATCCTACTTCAAATAAACAAATAAACATATATACAATATACCAGATAACAAGGTAAGATACTGTAACAATGTGAGAATAACCAAGGGACAACAAAAGAGATGAAAAATAACATAGTACATTAAGAACAACAATCACACATTATATGGCTCTTGTTTCTATATCCTGGAGGTTCTTTCATTTAGCCTCATCCTATATGGCCTTATGTATCTAGGTTTTCCACTATTGTAAACCTCTGCTAAGAGAGTCCAAGGTTTATACTAATTATGACAAACGAGGGAAACCATTGAGCCTATGTTCCTTTGAGTCTGGCCTACTTCACTAAATATGGTTTTTTCCAAGTCTTTCCATTTCTTTACAAATGAGGCAATGTTATTCTTTCTGATGGGTGTATAGAATTCCATTGTGTATAAATACCACATCTTATTGATCCAATCATCTACTGAGGGGCATCTAGGTTGGTTCCATATCTTTGCTATGATAAATAGTGCTGCAATGAACATCGTTGTGTTAGTGGGTTTAGTATGTCCTTTTTGCTGGATGACTGGGTAAATGCTTAAACACCATCTTTAGGGAAGGTATTATAGATATATTTAACATGGTGTATACAGGCTATGTTATTTATATTCCCTGAGTTAGTTGTATAGAACTCTACTATTTGTCATTTATTACACTTTTATTCACTTATAAAGACCATTCCATATCTCACAGTCAATGAATGCAATAAATGTTACTTTTATGTAATATATTTTGTGCAATAAATTTTATATTTTGACAGCTATTAAACTTTATATTGTGGTTTACAGCCATGCATATATCTATTCTATCACTGATACTGTCTCACTTTCCAGATCTATTTCTTATATTTGTGTCTACTGTTTCTTTCACCTATAATTGAATTTTGCAACTGAACTGTTATGTAAACTTCAAATTACATTTGAACTAATAATATTATACAAAATATTTCACTTGGTTAATTAAATATTACTTAATGGTCCATCAAGTGATATTTTAATTTTGTAATTGAAGTCCAACTTAATATTTTGATAATACCGATGATGTAATTAAACATTTCTTATAATAGTAAGGAATCAAAGTATGTAAAGTAGTGTAATTATTCATATATGGTTTTTTAAATTTCACTCAATTAAATGGGAATCACATTCATCTACTGAATAATTATGTTTCCACTAATATTTTCTAAAAAAAATTAAACCAGCAATTGCACTTGAGGCAGCTATTAGGCCTGATTAGTCAGAAAGAATATCTTGGGATTCTTTCAATTTTCTCATAAGCTAAATTGGTTAATTTCCCATTATATCTACATGACCTGAGGCAAATCTTAGTCCCTAGCTGAAGGACAGAGAATCTACCATATTTCTTTATGAATTAGCCCGAGAGAAAATGGTGGCATCCTCAAATGACCCTACTTCTCTTTGTAAATGATTTGACTGTAGAATCTGCCTTAGTAGTCAATGACTTTTCAAGTGAGGAGGAACAAAGAATTGTAGATCAGGTCAGCTACATTAATCATGCTTCTACTCTTGTTTCAAGTGGAGCTGTCAACAGGGAAAATCAGTAGACATTTTATGTGAGGCAGGGAAGCAGGAGGCTGTTTTTTTTTTCTTTTTCCAAGTGGCGATAACTTTTGGGGAACATTAGTTGATGCTAATTCATAAATTGTTCAATATTTTAATATTTCTCTGCTTTAGGGGCAGGCAAAAATACATAAGAAAAGAATACGTATGTGTGTGACTCATAAACATTTAAAAATGTGGGAAGGAAGAAGGTATCGCTCATCTGTGAGAAAGAAGATCTCATCTCTGAGTGGCTACAGTGTACTGGTCATGTCACAAAGCAGCTGCTTTCTCTGCTTATGTAAGTCTGGAAAAAAAATTCTTCCATGGATGCCATTCATCACTTCCTACTCTGTGTACTCCAAATATTTAAAGTTTCATCACACAGGATTTTATAATGTAAGATATTTTGAATTTCATCAAAAGAAAGAAATAATAGCAAACACAATTGATCAAAGTTCATTTGATCTCATTCCTCTAGCACCTGCCTAATGTAATATGTGTGTTCTCTCTCTCTCTTTCTCTCTCTCTCTCTCTCTCTCTCTCTCTCTCTCTCTCTCTCTCTCTCTCAATGGTGATGATACACATATTTAGTTACCATAAAACTTTAATGTTTAATACAAATCAAATAATATAAATCATAGTAAAATATTGGTATACCAGGGAAACAAGGTAATTATTAAATTAAAAGAAGGTTTAGGATTCTCTAAGCTCTTTACTTAGAACTTCTTGAAAAACTGTAGGTGTTACCAAATATTATAAATCTGTAGTTCTCCAAAGCTCATGTACTTTCTACTATACATTTTTTTCTTTTTCTTTTGCCAGTCCTGGGGGCTGAACTCAGTGCCTGAGCACTGTTCTTGGGCTTTCTCTATGCTAGAGCTCTACCACTTGAGCCACAGCATCATTTCCGGCTTTTCTATGTTTGTGGGTACCGAAAAATTGAACCTGGATCTTCATGCATGCTGGTCAAGCACTCTACCACTAGGCCAAACTCCTGGCTCCCTACTACACATTTTTATATTTTTCAAATTAACTTATCAACATAACAAGTTCCTTACTGATGAGAAAGAATATAACATCTAAATCATCCTTTTTGTTACCAGAAGCCACAGAAAGAAAAAGAATTTACAGAATCACACAATGAATCAGGAAATTTCAGTAGTCAAATGAAGATAAGACGAGGGGGTGAATGCTGTCAAGAATTCAATGTGGAGCAGGAGTATGGCCTATTGGTAGAGTGTTTTCCTAGAATGTATGAAGCCTTCAGTTCAATTCATCAGTAACACATACACAGGGAAAAAGCCAGAATTGATACTGTGACTCAAGTGGTAGAGTAGCCTTAAGAAAGTCCAAAGACAGTGCCCAGGCCCTGAGTTCAAGTCCCAGGACTGGCAAAACTAATTTAGCTGGGCACTGGTTGCTCACACCTGGAATCCTAGCTACTCAGGAAACTGAGATCTGAAGATCTTGATTCAAAGCCAGCTGAGGCACAAAAGTCTGTGAGATTCTTATCTCCAGTTAACCACCAGAAAACCGAAACTGTTGCCATAGCTCAAAAGTTAGCCTTCTGCTGAAGAACTCAGGGACAGTACCTAGGCCCAGAGTTCAAGCCCCATGACCAGCAAAAAAAAATTCAATGTATAGCATACAAAATTAAGAAAAGCAAGGAAGTTGTTCATTGGGAGAAAAGGATGAGAATTATGAAGGGGTGACATCGTTCAAGATGTATTATTTTCATTAATGGCTTTGTTAAATGGCAACTACTTAAAGGTAATTTTAGAAAAAGAAAAGGCAAATCAGGTCTCCAAAGTAAACAGATATGATAGAATAAATATAGGGTTATTTTTGTCCAACTAGAAAATTCCTGGAGTCCCAGGATGCTCATAAGTTTTCCGCATTTGAGAGAAATCATATGAATATTTTTACCTTCACCAGTTAAAATATATGTAAATATGTTGAAATAAAATGAGGACTTTACAAAAATGACTCAATCAATGTAATGCATGTGGCAGACTTCAGTTAAGCAATCACATTTTGAGAAGGGAAGTGCCACAGTAAAACATCCAGGAATTAGCTTAACTAAACTCATTTAAAATTAATTATTTATTCATTAAAGAGACACAACAATCTTCATAACACATATCTTTAGTGGAGTGCATATGTATGACAGATTAATAGGAAAAATTAACCTGAGTAGTTCTAGTACGTATGAAACCCTAGATTGATTGTATTTTTTTTCTGTCTCTCACAAAACAGCATGATGATAAATAACATTGCATTTCATGTGCTTCTGTGGTTTTCTGGTCTGGATTAACTTTATTCTTAAAATAAATTCTTTCAAGTACAAGGCTTTGGAATCATTAGATTTCCCTTCAGATTATGTTGTACACATTCAGATATATTGTATCAATTTATGCTTCAGTGATTATGTGTGTTGACATAGCCTTGTCAATTCTATTATTGGTTTTTGAAACTTTCTTCATGTCAGAGGAACTGTCAAGGTTATTTTCACAGTTTTTCACTTCACTTTCTTAGGACTATTTCCTAAATCTATCGACTGATATAATTCTTACTATGACCTTTCACTATTTTTCTACATCACATTACTTCCTTCCAAAGTGCTTAACTTGTGTACTTAATATGTATCATCTTTAAAAACCCTTTTATTACATATAATATAAAGTACACAGAAGCACCAGATAGCTGATGAAAGATACAAAATGCTATCCGTGTTTCAAGTTCTACGTTTAACCATTCCATCAGCCACCACACAAACACTTTTGGAATTACTTTATAGCTCATCTTTTCTAGTTTCTGGCTGAGGTGTTATGCTTAGAAAAGTCATTGTTTCCAGTGAAGCAAGATAGAGCACCATCTGCTTAAAATGAAAAAGCAAGTAATAAAGTGATAGGTGTGGGGGGAGGGAAGTTGAGGATATTGGGAATGCTTTCTTCAAATGATTTCTTATTTATTCTATGCCTCACATTTACCAGTGGCGGCCATTCCTGGAGTGATGAGTTCCATTTACATTTGCTGATGGTGAAAGTTCTAATTTCATTGATTTTTTCCTGGCTGTTTTTATTAGCATTTATACATACTACTCTTTCTCATCTTAAAAGAGAAAAAAAAGTTCTCATTACAGCATCATGTCCTATGTTGCTGTTTAGCAGTGTAGGCAAAGTCCTGGAATTTAAGCTGGTGCCAGTACACTTGGTCTGCAGTGATGAGAATAAAGTTTCTTCAGATTGGAAAGGAGAATTAAACATGTTCAGGAAGTTGTATCAATGAAGGGACACAGAAAGTGCAAAGAGATGACATAATTGTTCTTAATTTCTGGCCCAATGTTTCCATTGCTTAAACTCATCTGAACACCAGAGGCACAAAAGATTCTGGCTGCAGATTCAACTTCCAGATGAAGTTATGTCTTCATTCCTGTCCCCTGGCTCCTCTTGAGGACACAGGAGTGTTCAGATCTCACTCTGCCCAAAATGAGCAGGATCCATAAAGGAAAAAAAATGGATAAATAGAAGTAAAATATGACTTTCATATAAAATTGTGTAAAAAAGAAGGGTAAATAGCCGGGCACCTATAGATCATGCCTGTAATCCTAGCTATTCAGGAGGCTGAGATCTGAGGATCACAGTTCAAAGCAAGCCTGGGCAGAAAAGTTAGCAAGACTCTTATCTCCAATTAACTACCAGACAACCAGAAATGGAACTGTGGTTCAAAGTGGTAGAGCACTACCCTTGAACTGAAGAGCTCAGGCACAGTGCCCAGGCCCAGAGTTCAAGCCCCATGACCTACAAAAAAAAAGCATAAATATTTGTATGTGTGCATGTTTACAATCTTCTGGAGGAATCTTGAAACAGTGAATGTTTAACATACAAGGGACATGAGCTTTATGGAACTTTAACAGGTATTTATATATTTTATACTTCGACTCTGTAAAGCATCATTTAAACACAGAAGGTAATCCATTAAGGACAGATTCAGCTCCTACATCATACAGCCCAGTTGGGAAGACAGATGTCATTTGTAAGAATTGATATAAAATGATATACCATTTCCAACCTTATTATGTGAAGGAAAATATTCCAGAAGCAGCAATCAACAGACTGAAACACAAAGGATAAGAAGGGGTTAATCAAGGGAGATGGGAAGAGAGTTTTATATCAACTAGAGGGAAAATAATGTACAATTCTCTGTACTGTAAGTCTACCTGGCATTTTTTAATAAATGAAAGAAAGCTTGAGTGGCTTAAGCATAGACTTGACAGATAGCTTGCTGAGAGATTTGTGGATAATGTGGTAAGATGCCAGACCAAGCTGGCTTTTATACTCAGTTCCAAGGATTTTTCTATTTATCTCAAAATCAATGAGAATCCTTTGAAATATTTTTCTTAGACTCATCTTTGGCTTATATTGGTGGTTCAGCACAGGTTCTATAGTTTTTTCTAGATAACATTTATCGTTGGGGCTCCATTTCTACTTATAATCTGGATCCTTTGGCAATTGGAAATAGATGGATCACTGGTCTCTTTTGTGCTTTTATCTTTATTTAACATATATTGAATAGCTACTGGGTGTGAGGTACTAGCTAAGGCACTTAGGATATACCGGGGAGAAAAATAGCAATTTCTTTCATCATAGGGTTTTATTTTAACCATCCTCAGATCAATGTTACTTGTACGCTGCTTTCTAACTACCACAAAAATTTATATGCCCACAGAACCCAATAGCCAACAAATAACATGAAAGGTTTTCTAGATACATTAGGTAAGATAAGTTCTGTTTCGGCTGCTTATAAAGGGGGAGGAGAATTTATTGTAAGGATCTGAAAAATTTTTGTCAAACCAGTACTTTCTCTGCCATTTATATCAGTTTAATGTTTTTGTCTTACTGTGAAATCACTGTATTTTCCACAGGTTTTAGATTTCAGATTTTGGTAGTTGTGGTGGGTGTTTTATTACCACAGTTTAACCACACTGAGAAAGAAATTTCAAACTTCTAGGTCAAATTCATGGAAGGAACATTTTCATTTTGTCTCAAATCTGGCCCCTAAAATTGTACCTAAAGTAGGTAAAGTGATATAGGGTGAAATGGCTGCTGCGTTTGTAACTTTCCCTTCTTAAGGAAGATGTGAGACGCAGGAGAAGGGGCATTTTCAGACATTAATTTTGAACCTGAGTTCAATGGATAAACATGTCTTTACAGAGCTAATAGAGATTTTTCCTCAGATGTGAAAAAATTAGTGTTGAGAGAGGAGGTACAACTTTCTTCTTTTTTTTTGGCAGTCCTGGGCCTTCAACTCAGGGCCTTGAGCACTGTCCTTGGGCTTTCCTCAAGGCTAGCACTCTATCACTTGAGCCACAGCACCACTTCCTGTTTTTTTCTATGTATGTGGCATTGAAGAATTGAACCCGGGTCTTTGTGCATGCAAGGCAAGCACTCTACCACTAGGCCAAATTCACTGTTCAAGAAGCTACAACTTTCTAAGATGTTACAATAGGCATAGATTTCTTTTCTACCTTCATGCATTTACTCATTGAAATTTTCTCATAGGAATTTTTCTTCTGGTCTCCAGTTTGATCTTTTCAATCTGTTCAAGTGTGTGGAATCATTTTGCTCAAAAGTTTTATGTGTCGTTAATATTGTATCACACAATTTAGCACACCTACCCTACCATGTTACAATTTTTTCCATGTTAGCATTCTCCATTTTCATTCAGTCTTTCAACACATTGAAATCTGGTAGAGTAAACAACTTTTACAGTGTTCATTGGTTATATTATAGATTGGCTGCTTTCAATAATACCTATAGGAATATCAACATTTAGTAACAATACATTTGTAAATATTACAAGACACAAGCTTCTGATGACTTTGCATGCTTATCTGAGGAATTATTCTTTAGTTTTGACCTCAATCTATACTGGCAGTATGATTCTTATGAGAGAATCTTAACCTTTCTTTCATCTGTTGCTATCTATTTTATTTATTTATTTTTATTTTTGCCAGTCCTGGGCTTGAGCTCAGGGCCTGAGCACTATCCTTGGACTTTCTCGAGGCTAGAGCTCTACCACTTGAGCCTCAGCACCACTTCTGGCTTTTTTTTCTAAGTATGTGGTACCAAGGAATTGAACCTGGGTCTTTGTGCATGCTAGGCAAGCATTAAACCACTAGGCCAAACTCCCGGCCCCTGTTGCTATCTATTTTAAAGTATTGTTTTTAAGAGACAGAGGAAATACATGTGTTGCTAATTCAACTTATAAGTATCAGTTATACACCAGGTACTCATAATAAAACAAACAAAAGTTCCTGACTTCATGCTATTTAGTACATTACCTGTTTTATCTTCTTACCACAGAACCATCTATATTTCCTCATAAAAGGCTTGACTCTAGCTAGATAATCTTAATTCTTAATAATTCTTTTTTTTTGTTAGTAATGGGACTTGAACTCTAGGCCTGGGCAATGTCCTTGAGTTCTTCAGCTCAAGTCTACTACCCTACCCCTTGAGCCTCAGCGCCGCTTTCAGTTTCCTAGTGGTTAATTGGAGATAAGAATCTCACTTTCTTTAGTGCCCAAGCTGGCTTTGAACTACGATCCTCTCATCTCAGCCTACTGAGTAGCTAGGATTATAGCATAAGCCACTGCACCTGGCGGCTAGTTCTTAATAATTCTTAAGAACAGCATATGAATAAGACTGAGTGTCTTGATCTTCTGATATTAATTTCAATTCTTTTTTATTTCTTGTGTTACCAACTCAAATTTTATCCAAGAATGCATTCTGTATATTGTTGCATACTTTCTTCTAGTCAACTTGGGTTTCCCAAATGGTATACGCTAAAGAAAATTGAAAAATTCAAAGGAAATGAAAAATAAACTAAAATAAAACCTATTATCCTAATTCAAGGACATACCAATATATGTAAGTATGCAACTATTGACAATTGGTACATCTTCTTATTGTCTTTTGAGCTGCATTTCTCTTAGACTCTATATTACTACTTTTCTATCGTGCCACTGTCAACAAATATCATTAACACTACTTACATATTTAGGTTTTGGTAACAAACACATGACTAACTTCATGCCTGCATGTATATCTTTAACCCATTGACCTATATTTGACTTCTTAATAATCAAATAGTTCTTTGTCTTTATATGGTTTTTAGTATTTGAGTTTGGAACAGATATTGATAATTGGATTTACGTGAATGTGCGCCCACAGAATGAAACACAGGCTCTTTTCTTTATAATGGGAAGCCAGGAAATGACTATATGTTATGCAAGTCTTGATTATTGATTCATTAGTAATTAATGAGAGAACTAAGCCAAGATATTTGGTAACTTCATATGAGAATAACAGAGTTGTTTCTGGTGTTTACATAGTATGCAATTCAATCTAGTTCCAAGCTAATCTCATCATATTGCCTTTCTACATGAGATGTAAGATACATTGTTTTGCTGGTCTGTAAATCAAGAATATGTATACTTGGTGCAATATATACACTATTATTTTTCCTGAAACATATATAAATGTAAAATATAGTACTATAATTAAGTCCATGTACCAATATCTAAAATCACCAGCATGTTTCATCTAGTCTTTTCACATATTTGTTGAATTATTTTAAATTAGATCCCATGATATTTGTCTCATAACTGCTTGTGTATGAATTTATAACTTATAAGGATATTTTCTAGCATACCAATTATGTCATGATTATATCTCAAAATTAGTAATTACTTCAAAACTAAGACTATATTTAGAGTACCATAATTATCTCAAAATATCTCTCTAACTAGTTTTTGTTTGATCACTTCCTCCCTTAATTCTAATTTATTCCCAAATAATCCCCAAATGTTCTTTTAGGCTACATTTTTAGTTAAAGAAAACAGCTACTTTGTCCCACAAAATGATTTACATAGGGGATTTGACTTTTCTATGTTGTTGTGTTTAGCATGGATTTCTTACAAATTGAGGTAAATCGAAGTCATAGTTAAACTCAATTTGTTCAACAATATTTTACATGAGGTACTGTATACTCTCTCTTGTGAAGGGTCATGTGTTTCAGTCAGTATGATCTCTCCATTAACTTCTTATCTATTTTTGGCTTTTTCAGAGCCTTGAACTTGTTAGTCAAGCAGGCTAACACTTGAGTCATTTTTGTAATGGTTATTTTTTTGCCAGGCATGGGGCTTGAACTCAGGGCCTGAGCACTGTCCTTGGAATTTTCTCAAAGCTAGAGCACTAACATTTGAGCCACAGCACCACTTCCTACCTTTTTCTATGTATGTGGCACCAAGGTATCAAACCAGAGTCTTGGTGCATGCTTAGGCAAGCACTCTACAATGAGGCCAAAACTCTTGGCCCCTGTACTGGTTGTTTTTGAAGTATGATTTACTTTAGGCCAGGACCAGCTTAGACTGTTGCCTTCTCAGTTGTGCTTTCCTGTGCCCAGACATTGTATTTCTCATGCAACTGGATAACTGCAGGTAGTGCTTCACCCAGTAACTGAGTGAAGTGGAATCTTATAAATTTTTATACCTAGTCTGGCTTGGAGCTAAAATCCCCAGGTAGTTGCTCCAAGTAGCTAGGATTGAGTCAATCAGTCTGACTATAAATCTGTTTTCATTAAGAAGTATTCATAGTGGCACACGCCTGTACTCAGGAGGCTGAGATCTGAGGATCAAGGTTCAGAAGCCAGCCTGAGCACTGAAGTCTGTGAGACTCTTATCTCAAATTAACCATTAGAAAATGGAAGTGGCGCTGTGTCTCAAGGGTAGGGTGGTAGCATTGAGCTGAAGAGCTCAGGGACAGTGCCCGAGCCCAGAGTTCAAGCCCCACAACCTACCCCAAGAAACAAAACAAAAACCAAAAAAAAAAGTATACATTCCACCTTTAGTAGCTGAAATTAAAGGAAAACGTCTATTTTCAACTCTTGGATATCTTGTTAAAAGTTTTTTCCCTTAAGATCTTCACCAACCATACAACAGACAAAGGCCTCATATCTAAAATATATCAAGAGCTCAAAAATTGAATCACTCCAAAACTAATCTCCAAAGAAACAACCATCCCATTAAAAGATGGGCCAAAAACTTAAAGAGAGTCTTATCTGAAAAAGAATTAAGAATGGCCTATAGACACATGGAGAAATGCTCAACATCTCTGGCCATAAAAGATTTGCAAATCAAAACTCTAAGATTCCACCTCACTCCAGTTAGAATGGCCAAGATCAAGAAATCTAATAACAACAGATGCAGGAGGGGATGTGGCCAGGAGAGATCACTACTACACTGTTGGTGGGAGTGCAAACTCATTCAACCACTATGGAAAGCAGTATGGCAGTTCCTCAAAAGACTAAACATAGAGCTCCCCTATGACCCAGCAATTCCACTACTAGGCATTTACCCAATTGTCCAGAAACAAGGACATACTAAATCCACTAGCACAACGATGTTCACTGCAGCACTATTTACCATAGCAAAGATATGGAACCAACCCAGATGCCCCTCAGTTGATGAGTGGATCAAGATGTGGTATTTGTAAACAATGGAATTCTATGCTGCTGTCAGAAAGAATGACATTGCCCCATTTGTTAGGAAATGGAAAGACTTAGAAAAAATCGTATTAAGTGAAGTAAGCCAGACTCAAAGGAACATAGTCGCAATGGTTTCCCTCATTTGTCCTAATCAGTAGAAACCTTGGCCTCTCCTAGCAGAGATTTGCAATAGAGCAAAACCTAGATACATAAGGCCATATAATATGCCGCTAAATGAAAGGACCTATAGGATATACAAACAAAAACCATATAATGAGTGATTGTTGTCCTTAATGTACTATGTTATCTCTCATCTCTTTTGCTGTCCTTTGGTTATTTCATATTGTTGCAGTATCTCACTTTGTTATCTGATATATTGTATATATGTTTATTTGGTTATTTGAAATTGGATAGGGAAGAGGGGAAAACAAGATGAGGGGTGGGGGTGGGGGGGAGGGAAATGGGGACCAAGACATGAGAAAGGGTATCAGTGTATGTGAATTAATATACCTTGTGTCTGAAAATATAATGTAACCTGTCTATTAATTACAATAAAAAATATATGAAAAAATTTTGTCCCAAATGACAAAATATTCATTGAAATATTTGCATGTGTGTGTGTGTGTGTGTGTGTGTGTGTGTGTGTGTGTGTGTGAGAGAGAGAGAGAGAGAGAGAGAGAGAGAGAGAGAGAGAGAGAGAGAGGGAGATGATACATTTACCTTTATATTTCAATATTGAACTTGGTTCTAATAAGGTCTGAAAGTGCAAACAATCTTAAAAACATTATTCACAGTTGATGTGAATCAATTCAATGAACTCCTTTCCCATGTTATAAGAAAGTTGGTCCATCCTGAGTCAACTGAAATTCATTAGAGGTTGGTTCACTGGCATCAGAATCTTCATTCAAAGAAGGTCTGGAAATTCTAAATAACAAAATCTATCCTCAAAATGTTTCTTTTTTATTCACAACATTATAGAGACAACAAAAATGTCAGTTGAGAATGGATAATGTCATGTTCTGGAGTGGAAAGCCTAGGAGGTAGAAGAAAAATTCTGGTACTAATTCACTGCTTCTTGTCAGTAAGGGATCGATGAGAACCCTTAACCAGTACAACCAAGGAAAGAGTTATGGGTGTTTTGGGGCCCCAGTCTTTCTGTCCCATTGCTCCCGTTCCACTGATATAAAGAAGTGTTTCAAAGATCTTCACTCTAAGTCTTCCTTATATGAGGACTCAGAATACATTTTTTTAAACTGTCAGTTTTCTAAGTTTAAGTTTGGAATTGCCATAGTAGTTTTGTGTTTTAAAGTGAATTAACATTAGTTTAGCAATTATACTTTCTTTAGAGTCCATTCTTTTTTAGGTAGAGTTGCTTGGGCTTAGATGATTGGTTACGATTTTTAGGTCTTTTTGATGAGAGAAGTAAATTCTAGTATAATCTTGAGCTAAAGATGAATTTTCCAATAATTTTTTCTTGAAAGAACCATTCAACTAAATTTCAAATATATAGTCTTTTATCTTATTTAGGATAAATACGCATATGCAACTTAATTTAAACTTAATTCACTTCAGTTGATTACTCATCTATAAGAAATTAAGGATTTTTTCTTTATTTCAGTCTGAAAATTTTCATAATCAGAAGTCTGTAAGATGAGGCATCTGGGGAAAATATTATTTATTCTAAATCAATACTATTAAGTTTGGTGGATTTTGTTCTTATATAAAGACAAACATACAAGCATGTATAAATATATATACATACCCCTAAGGTTTATTTTTATAAACACATTACCTCAACTATAAAAAAAGAGCTTTTCTCACAGAGCAAACTGTCTGTGACAGTTCAGAAACTCAGACTCCCTCAGGAATTTACATCATGAGATTTAGGGAGCTTCTGGAATTTGAACTAGCATTTCTAAATTTTCCTGAGAAACTTCTTACAGTTATACAAGATGGGAATTACTTTATTGCTTATAAAATATCCATTCCATCCTCATAATCTAAGCTTTAAAAAAAAACATGTTGTTTAACATATATTGTCCAATTTACCTTTATGATTCTGCATTTCTTATGAGAGTTCATCAGTATATTTTCAAAAAATATCTAGAGTAAATATTAAGGTTTATTTCATTGATCAGTTTAGCATCTGGAGCCAAAAAATGTGATAAATCTTTATGTAGAAATGTCTTCAGCAATATTTTTGGTTGTGTTTCAAAATTTCTAATGGATGTGGTTGTTGAGTAACTTGTTAACAACCTTACATATATATAGCTTGGCTTTTAAGGAGAATTTGCTGTATCTTATTATCATTACTATAATGATAGCTAGATATTGTTATGAACCTCACTACTTGCCTATTGTAAAGCACACAGTTCCAATGAATGTGTTATAGAATGTGGAGTTTGAGTATAAAGGATTTTGATATCTATGGCACCTGACTACAAGTTTCAGTATTTTCTCCTACCAATAGTAATAACATCATGAGCAGGTAACAAAGCAAAACAGGGAAAAAGAGAAGAGAAATAACATAGTAAATTAACAACAACAATCATACAAGATAAAACTCTTATTTCCATTTCCTAGAATTTTTTTTTCATTTACTCTCATTCTATACAACCTTATGTACCTAGGTTTTGAGATATTGTAATCCTCTTCTAGGAGGGTCCTAAATGTGTACTAATTATTACACATAAGGGAAAAGACTGAGCCTGTGCTCTGTTCGGACTGGCTTCTTTCACTTATTATGATTTTTCCAAGTCTTTCCATTTTCTTACAAATGAGGTAAAATGTCATTCTTTTTGATGGCCTCATAGAATTCCATTGTGTATAAGTATGCCCATCTTCCTGACCCAAACATCTACTGAGGGCCATCTGGCTTGGTTCCATATCTTTGCTATGGTAAATAGTGCTGCAGTGAACATCGTTGCTAGTGGCTTCAGTATGTTCTTCCTTCTGGACGTTTGGGTGAATACCAAGGAGTGGAATTGCTGTGTCATAGGGGAGGAATCACCCTACTGCTTTCCATAGTGGTTGAATGAGTTTACACTCATACCAACAGTATAGTAGCGATCCTTTCTGGCCACATCCCTGCCAGAATCTGTTGTTATTAGATTTCTTGATAGTGGCCATTCTAACTATAGTGGAATATCAAAGTTACTTTGATTTGCATTTCTTTTAAGGGAGGAAAGGTTGAGCATTTCTTCATGTGTCTATAGGCCATTCTTATTTCCTCCTCAAAGAAGTCTCTCTTTAAGACTTTACCCCACATTTTACTGGGATGGTAATTTCTTTGAAGATTTGTTTTGGAGAAATTCAATTTTTTTAGCTGTAGATATATTTCAGATATGAGGCCCTTGTCTGCTGAATGGCAAATGAAGATTTTCTTCCACTCTGTGGGCTGTCTATTTAACTTTCTAGCTATGTCCCTTGCCATACAGAAACTTGGCAGTTTAATGCAGTCCCATTTGTCCAAACATCCTTTAATTTGTTGTGTTTCTAGGTCTTTATTATGAAAGTTTCTACCTGTGGCAAGGAAACCTAGTGTATCTCCTATTCCTTCTTGTAAAGTTTTCAGGGTATCTGCTTTTACCTCAAGGTCTTTGATCCATTTGGAGTTAATCCTGGTGCAGGGTGACAAAGAAGGATCCAACTTCAGTTTTCTGCAGGTGCTTAACCAATTCTGCCAGCACCCTTGTTGAACAGGTTGTCTTTCCTCCACTCTATTTTTTTGGCTCCGTTGTCCTCAGTTCTATTCCCTTGGTTTACAGGCCTGTTCTTATGCCAGTACCAAGCTGTTTGGGTTATGATAGCATTGCAATAGAGTCAAAAGTTTGATACTGTTATTTTCCTCCAGCTCTGTTCTTTCTGCTAAGTATTCTTTTTGCTATACAAGGTCTTTTATAATTCCGTATGAAATTTTGAATTTCTTTTTCTATTTCCTTAAAGAATGACATTTGGGATATTGATGGGTATTGCATGAATTTGTAGATAGCCCTTGGCTGGATTGCCATTTTCACGATATTAATTCTTCCAATCCAGGAGCATGGGAGGTTTTTCCACTTACTCAGCTCTGCTTTAATTTCTTTTTTCAGAGTTTTTAAAATTTTCATCATAGACATCCTTTACATTCTTAATTAATTCCTAAGTATTTTATTTTCTTTGAGGCTAATGCAAAAGGACTTGCTTTCCTGATTGCTGCCTTGTTCCTCTCATTGTTGGCATACAGGAAAGCCATTGATTTTTGAGGGTTAATTTTATACCCTGCTAATTTGCCAAAGTTTCAAATCAGCTCAAGCAACTTGGGAGTGGAGTCCATATGGTTCTTTAAATACAAAATCATGTCATCTGCAAAGAGGGAAAGTTTCACTTGTTTTTCCCTATTTCTATCCCTTTATGCTTGTTTTTTTTTCCTTATTGCTCTGGCTAGGAATTCTAATACTATACTAAGAGGAATGGGTTGAGTGCCATCCTTGTCTTGTTCCTGATTTTAGAGGAAATGGCTTTAGCTTTTCATCATTAAGTATAATGTTAGCTGTATGTTTTTCATACACAGAATTTACTGAGGAATGTTCCATGGTTTCCTAGTTTCTCCAGAGCTTTTAGCATAAAGGGGGGTTGGATCTTGTCAAATAACTTTTCTACATCTATTGAGACAATCATATGATTCTTATCCTTGCTTCTGTTAATGTGATGATTTATATTAATTGATTTGTGTATATTGAACCAGCTTTGCATACCTCCGATGAATTCTGTTTGATCCTCGTGTATATTTTTTTTTGTCAGTCCTGGGCTTAAAATCAGGACCTGAGTGCTCTCCTTGGGCTTTCTCAGTGCTAGAGCTCTACCACTTGAGCCTCTGCACCACTTCTGGCTTTTTCCTCTGTATGTGGTTTCGAGGAATTGGACCTAGGTCTTCATGCATGCTAGGAAAGCACTCTACCACTAGGCCAGACTCCTGGCCCCCGCTAGTGTATAGTTTTTTCATGAGTTGTTGAAGCCGGTTGGTCAGTATTTTGTTGAGAAGTTTTTCATCAATATTCATCAATGAAATGTGTCTATAGTACTCTTTTTTTTGAGTCCCTGTCTGGTTTTGGGATGAGGGGTACGCTGGCTTCATAGAATGAGATTGGCAAAGAGACTTTGCTTTCAATTTCATTGAAGAGTTTGAGGAGTATTGCTTTGAAGGCCTGATAGAATTCAGCTGTGAATCCATCAGGTTCTGGGCTTTTCATGGATGGGAGTTCTCTTATTGCCATTTCTATTTCAAAACTTGAAAATGGTCTGTTTTGTTGGTTTAGGTCTTCTCGGTTCAATTTGGGTATGTTTCTATTGGCTAGAAATTCATCCATTTATTCTAGATTCTCAAATTTGCTAGCATAAAGGTTTGAAAAGAATTCCCTTACGATGTTGTGGGTCTTTGTAATTACTGTCGTTATTATAATTCCATTCTCTTCTGTGATTTTATTTGGGTGTGTTCCCTTTTTGGGGTGGAATAAGATTTGCTAAGTGTCTGTCAATTTTGTTAATTTTTTAAAGAACCTGCCCCTCATTTTGTTGTTGATTCTTTGGGTTTTTTTGCTCTAATTCATTTAATTCTGCTTTGATTTTAATAATTTGATTCCTTCTACTGGAATTGGGATTTGTTTGTTGCTCTTTTTCCAAGAGCTTAAGGTGCACCATTAAATTGTTGGTTTGAGATTTTTCCAATTTGTTAATGTAGGCACTCAGAGTTATGAATTTTCCTCTGAGTACTGCCTTTGCTGTGTCCCAAGGGATCTAGCATTTTGTGTGCTCCTTTTTGTTAAATTCCATAAATTGTTAAATTTCTATTCTGATCTCTTCAATGACCCACTGGTGATTCAACAATGTGCTGTTCAATCTCCCTGAGTTACCAATATTTCCTTGGTGGAGATTGGTGTTCAGTTCCAATTTGATGCAATTGTGGTCTGAGAAAATGCAGGGAATAATTTCAGTGTTTCTGAATCTGCATAGGTTTGCTTTATGCCCTAAAATGTGGTCTATTTTAGAAAATGTTCCATGTGCTGCTGAAAAAAATATATATTGTGGTCTTGCTGGGTAGAATAATATGCAGATGTATGTTAGATCTAGTTGGTCTATACAATTATTCAATTCTGAGGCTTCTGTGCTGAGTTTCTGCCTGCTTGATCTATGCAGAGGTGATAGTTGTGTGCTAAAGTCACCAACAATCACTGTGTTTGGATTTATGTGTGGATGTAGTGTAAGTAAAGTTTGTTTGGTGAAGATGGGTACTCAGGCATTATGATTGTAGATATTTAGGATGGTTATATCCTCCTGGAGGAGAGATCCCTTTAGTAGTATGTAATAACCTTCTTTATCTCTTCTCACTAATTTTAGCTTGAACTTTATTTTATCTGATAAGATGATGGCAACTCCAGCCTGTTTATGGGGGCTGTTAGCTTGTTAGAGTTTTATTCCAGACTGTCACTCTCAAAATGTGTTTTTTTTTGGGGGGGAGGCAAGATGTGTCCCTTGAAGATAGCAGAAAGATGGATCTTGCTTTTCCATCCAACTAGTCAGTCTGTGCCGTTTAATTGGAGAATTAAGTTTATTGATATTGAGGGCTAGCACTGAAAAATATTTACTAGTTCCTGCCATTTTTACATTTTGTTAGGGCCTGTGACTCGTCAGTTCTTGCTATAAGTATCTGGTATGCTTTTTATGTGGCATTCCTCTATCAGTCACATATTTGTGTTGATTTTCAATGTGTAGAATATCTTTGAGAATTTTCTGTAATGGTGGTTTTCTTGCTACATATTGTTTCAATAATTTTTTTTTCAGAAAAAGAGGCAACCTATGAGAATCTGACACAAAGGGAAGTCTTCTAAAAAGGAGTTCAAAAATAAGGGAACAATACTGACTTTATTTTTCAAGGAATTCTGCATAGTACATAGCAAAAGGTAGAATCTGTTGTTTTCATCCTTTGGAAGTCATCTAGGGAAGGTAATGGAATTCACTGAGGATCTTCTATATGTATTTTCTAATACTCAATGTGAATAAACAGGAAGAGAAGGAGAATGAACTAGGAAGATGCAATGTAGTTACTAGAGAGCAGACTTGACTGTGGCTATATCCTAGACATTCTTATTTGAAATCATTTAAAAAATAATAATAACTTTACTTCTGACAACTGACTGATTCTGGCCCAAAAGGAAGCCTTATTAACATTAACTAATCTGGAGAAAGTCTGCCAGTTGAGTTGAGCTAATCCACTACATTTCAATTATAAGAGATGTGCTCTTCTTACACATATGTATGGTTTCTGTCCAACACTGCCAGGAAATTCTAGAAACTTGATATACAGAAATCCTACAGGAACTTCTTGCAGTTGATTGATATGTATGTGAAAAGAGCAAAAATTGTCTCCTTTAAGTAAAAAAAAAAGAAGATAAACCCCAAAATTTGCTTTGTTTGTCCTTAAAACATTCCTTAATTTTTGAATGCTTAAATCCTTATGAAAAATAACATTTTTATTGTATGATTTTGTTTTCAGCCTTCTTTATCATAAGCCTTCTAAAACAGTATGTACTACATTCTTGGCTGGGAGGGGAAATGAAGAAAATTCTTGATGCAGACTAATTCCTACTAGAACCAAATGCTATCTTTTAAATTAACAGCTAAGTATTAAAAGGGTATGAAGATTTGTCATTGCCCTATGTTTATAAGGAAATGAAACACACTTTAAATTATGTCATTCATATTGGATAGTCATGTATTCTTTACTATCAACATATTAAGAAATATTCATCTTTATCAGTAATTAAAAACTTTGCATTTACAAAAATTTAAACAAGAATCACATTATACTTTTTTCTCTTTTTTGTGTGTATTTCTATTGCATAAATTCTCTTCTATTGACTAGTCTATGGCAGTGGGTAAGAGTTTAACATACAAAATTACACTTTCTAGAAATACATTTTTTTCCAGAAGAACTACTATGCAAATAGATTTACATTCTAGATTCCTACATTTTTCTGTATGTGATCCTAATACCACAACACTTTACCAAATGGAGACACAGGAGATATCAAGTTGAGTTATTTCAACTTTTATAGTGGTATTAATGCACTTATACATTTCCCATGGAAATCAGTTGTTGATGTTGGGAAGAAAAGATTCTAAATAAGTCATTACACAAGACCCTTCTGAATAGGATCTATAAGATTAAGGCAAATATTGTTTGACTGAATTTTGGGAACTTTTAATATGAGAGAGTTTCTTTCTTCTCATACTTTTCCACTGGAAAAGTAATATTGAGTGTGTTTCATTCAGAGTGTTCAAATTTGGGGCATCTTTCATGTCTTAATTATTGAGGCTAATTACATATTCTCTGGTGAGCTATATTAAACAATGAAAATGGGCATAATTTGAGGTGAAATTTGGAATAAAGATAAAATACTCTGCCTTGTGTACGATGCAGTCTTGAAGTTAATTTTATTAGTGTCTTATTCTAACCCACTTAGTAGTCTTCTGAGAAAAAAAATGATCTGTAAATCTGTGTTGTTGGAATGGGGCAAGTACTGCTCACATGTACTACTAGTTTCTTTTCCCAAGGGAAATTGACGACTTCATATGCTTCATTGTGAAGCTCAGTGGATTAAAATATTAGGGTTTTTTTTAAACATCTAATTTCATGTTGGAATTATCTAGAAACTGTTTTAAATGCTTAGGCTTTATCATAGACCAATTAAGTCAGAATCTAAGGACTAGATTTACATATTATTAAAAGCTCTTGGTATTTCCAATGCATATTTGTCTTTATGCGACATTCCCAGAGCAGTAGATTCTGTGATGGAGTTTTGCATATAGAGATTTCCTGGGAAATTCTCTGAGAAATATAGCTACAAGACAGAAAGAAATCTCAGATAAAGTTCAACTGCCAGACAGTTACAACAAACTATGCTACAGGGAGATCTGGAGTTGGGACAGTCATCTATATTTGTTCAAAATCAGTGTAAGGGAGCTACACTAACATATTCCTTTATCTACTCAACTTACGTTTGAACTGTCCATACAGAATGGCTATAATCTTAGGAAAAGAAGTGTTCTTTCATTAAATGGCATCAACAGCCAACACTGCATATGCAGTCAGATTTCAAAATCCACAGTACATCCCAGAAGTGTGTTATGCAAGTTCACTTAACACTTGATAGCAGTCCATGATAATCAGCAATACAGCCTCTAGGGTAAAAGTCAAGTATTATGCTCTGTCTCCCATTTCATCTTAGACATGAATAGCCTCAAGAAATATATACTTGTATTTTTTCATAATTCTATGATAGTCATCCCTATTGCAAATATTACCCCACATCCTGCAGTAGGTCAGGAACTATTGAGCACACATATTAAGAAATTCATAGGCAACCTTGGTCCATAGTCTAAATATCCTTTTAACTGCATTCGAATTGCTATGTTGTGATTCATCCACATTTTCATGCTTGTAGTTTTCTCTAACTGAATACAATATAAAAAGGTGGAGAAAATATTCTGTTAAAAATTTTGAGAAAATAAGGGAAACATACTGAAAGATATTAAATGAAAGCATATAAATATTCATGAATATATAAACATGGCTCAAATTCAGGTTGGAGATGAAGGAGATGCAATATAATCTCTGGTCAGTGAAATAATGAAGAAAATATAGGATAGGTAGAAATTAGCTGCACAGGCTGGGAGTGTACGCTAGTGGTAGAGTGCTTGACTAGCATGCACGAAGTCCTGGGTTCGATGCCCTGGTCCCACATACTCGGAAAATGGTGGAAGTGGCACTGTGGCTCAAAGTGGCAAAGCACTAGCCTTGAGCAAAAAGTGTCCAAGGATACTGCCCAGGCCATGAGTTCAAGCCCCAGGACTGGCAGAAAAAAAAAGATAGCAATTGGCTGCTAAAACATATAGCAATAAATATAGAAAGAAAAAAAAACTTTGAGAAGGACAGAGAGACACAGAGACAGAGACAGAAAGAATGTTAGGGTGTGAATGTTTCTGTCTAGAACAAATCTTGTTTTGAAACATTATTCTTCTAGTTTGCATCATTACAAAGTCTGAGTTTAACACATAATTATGTCATGAAATTATAGTCCTCAAAAATTGAATACTAGTAATATGGTGAAAAAGATCCCAGAGAGCATATTTGTCCTTCTACCATGTGAATGAATACCCAATAAGAAGTTATCTTTGTAGCAAAAATGTGGACATCAAACAGTAGACACTATACAAAAGCTATGTTGTCACCTTGATCTTGAACTTCTCAGCCCCCAGAACTATGGAACTATTATTTATCAATTATCTACCTTATGGGATTTTTTTTCACAGGAGCCAAAATTAAGACAAAAATAGAATACTGTATTTGGTTTCAGAATTATAAACTATAAAGCATAGTTAGAGTAGATACTGTTCCCAAAAATAGAAATAACTGAGCTGTTAAAAGAAAATTGTTAATATATTAATAGTTATAGAATCACATTTTAAAATTTGATCCAAAATTCTAGAATAGATTAACTCTCGAATATGTACTATACTCTCTAAAATGTTCTAAATTATTGTTGTGACTACAGTCTCTGGTTTAGTAATTATTAGAATCAATACTAGCACTTAAGATTTTGTATATCAGAGCCTTATTTTCCCCAAAGAGAAGGAAAGTAGGTCGCATTGTATTCATGGTTATAAGTAACAGAATTATCAGGAGAATGAACACAAACAAGGTTTACAAAGGCCACATCAGAATGTTTCATGTACCCTTATTTCCAATTATCTATTATGTGTACAACAAACAAACAGCTTAACTAGCTGGCCATGATCAACTGAATGAAAAAATGAGGAAATGTAGTCTAAACCATGAAGATGAAGAGGGACTGTGTTTAAAAACACAAAACTAGCCTGTTCTCACATACTAACATGCATTTAACCTACTTTTTAATGTGCACATATTATGATTCCGTGTGATTTTTATTTCCCCTTATTGTAAGAAGTAGCTAAAAGTTGCTTTTGCCTAGGCCCATGAATTAACTAAAAGTAGGAGCCTCAACTTTCTATCTGCATCCTCTGACCTTAAATGTTCTATCCTAGAACTTGGTAGGGTGGAGTTACTGAGAAGTAGTTTATGACACAAACTGTCCCTCATCAAAGGCAATGTCTTCTTATATTCTTGTGGCAAAAGGCCAAACTGGACCAAAGAAAGAGTATAGGCAAAACTCAGGACAGATCACTCACCATATACTAGAGACTGATTTGTTCCATTCCCCCCCCCCAAGTGATGAACTGGGTAACACATTCTTTGAATTTTTCCTGTGGCAAACACAGAAACCAATCAAGTCCAACATATGACTGGGATTCATTCAATTGTGAATATTTCTTGCACATTTTCCCCAGTTCCCTGCGTATTTAAGTGCACCATTCGTGTCCGTATCGTGAGAATGACTGAAGATTTAATGAAATGTCTTCCTATGACTACCATGTAATAAATATTCTTTTTGTTCCTTCACTGTGTGTCTTTATTTGGCATACAGGAGCAAGTAAAGAGATCTGAAATATGAGGCTCCTACAATGTAAGACTGGGATCTAAAAACTCTGGGTTCATTATAACAAAATACCAAACTGTAAAGAATTCAGAAAATATATCTGAAAGTTCATAGATATAAAATGGTTGACCCAGGATTCCAATCCAAGTTTCTAAATCCAGAGTTGCTGTACATTACAATTGTAACCATACATATATGTATGTATTTGTTCACTGATTAATGTATACATTAGGAGAAACATATAAGAGAAAACGAAATGACTATTGAATCACATATGAAATTCATTATTTGACTATATAATCATAGATCTTTATACTCTATAAGAAAATTAGGATAGCTAGGAAAAATATAAAAATACCAAACATTTAAAAGAAAACAATATATTAGTAACTATCAGTTCCTTGGAATTTTTAACTATAATAGGAAATACATAACTAAATGTAATACAAATTAAATAAAAAGGGAAAAATCAATATAAATGGCCATATATGATGGGGTATTTCATGCATTAAGATGAAGAGTGAAAATCAATGAACTAGTAAAATATGGGAATTGCAGTTGACAAATCACAAAGAGCTTTACTATTTAAGCAGTCTTTTAAAAATTAATGTTATTGTTATTATTATTGTAGAGGTGATGTGCAGAGGAGTTACAGTTACATAACTCAGGTAATGAGTACATTTCTTTTTAGACAATGTCATCTCTTCCCTCACTCTTTCCCAGTTTCTCCCTCCTGTACCCAACCACAAGTTATATAGCTCATTTCCTTTTTTTAAGTTAATCTTGCATTTTGCACATGGTATTTAAGCACTCTTAAAAGTACTGTACAAAACTTTGGCAAGGTAGAAGGGCATAAAATTAACCCTCAAAAATCAACTGCCTTCCTATATGCCAACAATGAGAGGAATGAGGCAACAATCAGGAAAGAAACTTCTTTTGCAACAGCCTCAAAGAAAATAAAGTACCTAGGAACTAACTTAACTAAGAATGTAAAGGACTTTTTTGATTAAAACTTTGAAAACCTGAAAAAGGAAATTAAAGCAGAACTGAGGAAATGGGAAAACCTCCTATGCTCCTGGGTTGGAAGAAGTAACATCCTGAAAATGGTAATCTTTCCAAGGGCTATCTACAAATTCAATGCAATACCCATCAATATCCCAATCTCATTCTTTAAACAAATAGAAGAGGCAATCAAAAATTCCATATGGAATAAGAAAAGATCCCTATGAAAAAAAATAATTTTTAGCAGAAAGAATGGTGCAGGAGGAATTTCAGTACCAAACTTTAGACTCTATTACAGAGCTATATTGACCTAAACAACTTGGTAGTGGCACAAGAACAGGCCTGAAGACCAATGGAATAAAACTGAGGACCCAGATGAATGATAGGATGTCAAAATGCTAATACATGAAACATGTTTAGTCCTGGTAGTAAAATAATGTAACTTGGAACTGTCAAATAGCTTTTATAACTTGGGTATGTTTCCAGATAAATGTTCTGAGTTACATATATATTGAATTTAAGAATGACCATCACAATATCAAAAAAATGTGTTTCCATGGAAATTACTTTTAGTGGAGAGAACTTAGACAAAAATATTGCTGACAATAATGAAGTATCAGAAATAAACATTTGCTAGAAAAAAGTGTCAATTATAATTGTGGCTTTTTTTTTTTTGGCAGGGAGTTTGGCCTAGCGTGCACGATGACCGAAGTTTGATTCCTCGGTATGACATACACAGAAAAAAGCCAGAAGTAGTGCTATAACTCAAGGGGTAGAGCTATAGCTCAAGTGGTAGAGCTATAGCCTTGAGAAAGCCCAAATTCATTGCTCAGGCACTGAGTTCAAGCCCCACGTCTGGCAAAAATAAAGATATTATTGTATGACTTTTTAATATTAAGTTGTTGGTCAAGACATACTGTTTAGATGGGAAATAAGTCAGTCTTTGAAAGAGAAGGAGAAGATGGGGTTGCTAGGCACAATAATAAGATGATAAGATGGAAGAGTAGGAAGAGCTAGATTATATATACATATAAAATAGGGTAAAATTTTGGATTTTCTACAGAGTGCCATGCATAAATCTGAGACTTTTCAACAAGGTCAGTCATATCTGGTCTGAATTTTGCCATAAATTATTTTCTCTTACTTTTGGGAAATTAATTGCACAGAGGAAAATATAGTTGGCAAAGAGAGCAGGTAGGAAACTATCACAGTATTCTGATAGCTGAAAATACAATGGTAACAGAGGAAATGGAGATGAGTGAACACATCTGAAATATGTTTTTGAGGTAATATTTTCATCATATGGTTAAGATTGACAGTAGTGATCTGAAGAATAAGGTGTAAGGAAATATCATTTGCAAAGATGAGAAAGTCTAGGAAAGAACAAGTTTGTTCTTTGGTGAATAAGCAAATATTTTCTAACTATATTCAATTAAAAATATCTTTGCATAAATGGCATAGACATATCAAATAGGTACTTTGGTTATAAGTCTAGAGTTGTGTAGAAATGTCAATGCTTACCACAAATATATGACATTCCAGTATTTCATTTTATTTAAAGATAAGGCAAAGCTTTTATAACAAATAAATATTTCAAAATAAAAGATAAACATACTTCTGTATAGCGGCAAATATGAAGAAATATACTATAGTACTGGACCAAGTTCAAAATTAACAATTTTTAGAGCTATTTTACAATTTAAATCTTAACGCCTTATGGCACACATTTATTCATGCCTTCATTCAGATTCTCCAAAATTTCCAAGAGGAAATATGCATTAATACCTTCAAATGTTTGTATACAGGGATCTACTTCATGCCAATATTTATAATACAATACAGGAAACAATTTAGTATTCTAGAAACCAGTAAAAGTCATGGGCTGGGAGTTTGGTCTAGTGGTAGAGTGCTTACCTAGCAGTCACGAAGACTAGGATTCAATTCCTTGGCACCACATACACAAAAAGAGCCAGACATGGTACTGTGGCTCAAGTGGTAGGTCTCTAGCCTTGAGAAAGCCCAAGGACAGGCCCTGAGTTCAAGCCCCAGTACTGGAAAAACAAAATTATGTCATATGACAGCATTAATTAGATAGATGATTTTTTCAAAAATATTTAAATATATTGGCAAAGTAAATGAGGCCATTGCCTTAAGGATCTGACCATAGAGAAGAAATAACGGTATATGATTAGTTATTATATATGTAATTTATTATATAATTATTAAATATTATATACTATATAATTAGGTTATATAAAGTTTTTTACTGGCAATATCTACATGTACAAAAGAATTACTAAAGAAATAGTAAATTTAGTCGCACGGCTCAGGTGTTCAGGGACAACTTTTAAAGAGATACCATGTGCACATAAAATTTGGACAAATAGAAGAAACAATGTTTGCCCAAGCAAAGAGCATGGAAAACACTGCATATTAATTGAAAGCCTAAAATTCTCAGCACTATTGAAGCACAAGCAAAAACTCAAGTAAATATGGGAGGTAGGAAGGAGCAGACCAGTTTTCACATAATCATCTTGACTTAAAATTTATTTTTAATAGTCATTGGTATGAACAGAATAAATTAAATGATTTTTGTAAGGTCATGTCCAGAATACGTTCAAATATGTCACAAACATCCTCACATACAAGGAAATGAATGCTTCCTGAGGAAAGTAAACAAGATATAAAATAGATAATATGAAATATGTTCCCCCATTGATATGCTACAGTCTTCTCTATGATCTGTCTTAACAAATCTGTTAATTCTTTCAGTGTCTCTAAAACAATGTCTATCATCAAGATCTAAATAGACATCATATTTTAGATATTTGGTATGTAATATGTTGGTGCTATTTTGGAGTTAAAAAATCAAGACCAATTATTTATTTAACTATTATTATGATCAAAGTTCATGTGCCTGAAACTATAAGGCAGTAACAGTAAGGCGTGGGAGTAGAAAGTTGGGAAGTCACAAATACAAAGAAGATGGAATGACTAAAATGTCTAATTGAGTGTAAAGCATTTAGTTTTGGACATTTTCTACTGAATACCTTTGAAGAGCAGATATTTTTCAAACATACCTGCGCACTAGAACCTGTGGAGGTAGTCTGCAACTGTTCATATTATTGAACATCACTTCTGGATTTTCTGATAATGCATTACTGGTAGGATGTGAGGTAGCCATCATCATTAGAAATAAGCTCATCCAGAGACCATAATTCACAATTCAAATGTGAACTTTCGCTGAAAAAGAACTGCTCAGTCCAGAGATATTGACATATTAACTAACCCATAGACAGATACTTGGTTATGGTCCCATCCCTCTTGCTGTAACAAGTACATTTAGTAGAGATCTGAGTATTCACTAACATTGCTATTCTGAACAGATGTTCATTCCTCATTCATGAGAAATTAGAGTTTGAATATCCTGCACCTGTTGCCAAATGTTACTAGTGGCAGATTCACAACCGATTTTTCTATACATCTATTAATCTAGTCCATAATGAATTCTTTTATGTTAACATGTGGTCTTTCTGGCACAGAATGAGGCCCTCTTTATAGCTTAACTTTGCATGTACACAAATGATCATACTAGTTAATCAGCAGATGTCTAAGACAATAGTTTTCCCTGGGAGAACTGTATTCTGAAGATTAAACTATTTTACATTGAGAAATGGCCAAAATGTGTCCTGATTTTCTAAAGACCTGAAAGATAGATTGATGTAGAATGTACATACATACACATATTAAACATGATCACTAACAATAGATAATATTGTGTTAGAAGCAAACATGCATGGATACATTGATGACCTTAAGCAAAATGGTCATTACAATGTGAAAAATATTACTAGCATTATGATAATTAAGTAGCCTTTGAAAATAATAATAAATGATATGTACAAACATCAATATCCCTCAAGTGTTTTGAAATAAATTCAGTATTTAAACATGTAAGAACAAATAATGGATTTGAAAAGTTATTTTAAAATTCCAATGCTAAAACAACACTGCCAATATGAAACATATGTGTTCTACTAGAAGCTTCTTTTTTCTCCCATTATTAAATTCTCTGCTGATTCAAACATGGAACATTATTCCAGAAGAAATTACATCATTTTCAGGAAAATGAATATAACTGGAGTTTATCCTATTAAGCCAAATAACCCAGACTCAGATAAGGAAATACCATATGTTTTCTTTCATACATGCTCTCTAGATCATCAATGAAGATAAAGCAGAAAAGGGACTCTATGGGAGCACGATGAAGATTGAAACAAGTGGGACTAGAGACAATGTGAAGAGTGAAAATGATAGAATTACATGATATGCACAGTCCAAACTAATTAAACATTGTGTTGTAACAAAACTCTGAAAGTTCATGTTCTTCTGCCTTCATCTGAGCCAAAAATCCTGTACAGTGTGCTCATTTAGAGAACTATATGTTTGTAATACTTTTTGTAAATCCATTGGTTAGGAAAAAACAACGTTGGTGGCTACCAGAAGTTAGAGACTGGAGCCATAGTAAGGACAGAAATTATGGCTATATAGGCACAGCATGCAGGAGATCTTTCTGCTGAATCTTCACGTACATGGTGATATCAGTCTACATATATGGTCAAATGATATGTAACTGTACTCATACATTATACCAATATAGATAATTTAGTTTTGATATTGAACACATATAAAGTTATAAATATTTGGAAAATCTGAATGTAATGTACTTGAGAAATATCTGTACTGTTTTTCATATTCCTATGAATTCACAATTATTTAAAAGTCAAGAGATTTTTTTAAGTTTAAAAAAATACCTTCATAACAGAATTATTGTCCATTAGCCAATAACCCCAAGCTTTGTATCTCTTTTGTTGCAAAACTGCCATTATTTAATTTGCTTGCATTTTGAATATCCCATACCAATGAACTTATCAGTTCATTCTGTTCTTTACCTGGCATTTTATCAACATATTCTCTCTAATTCATGGCAGATTTTGGCATTTGATATTTTCTTTTGCTCAATACAAACCACCAAGAAGAGTCTGACATATTACACGAATTTTTGGCTGAATGAAGCAAGTAGAGAATAAAGTAGTCTTAGGTATACTAGTGGGACTTTGAGTTCCTTTAGGGCCAGGACAGCAGATAAATCTGTATCTCTAAAGAATCTAGCACAGTAGGCATTCACTAAATGTTTTAAGAAGTAATAAATGGAATGTTATAAAAACCAGTGAGGATTATTGCTATTAACATTTTAAAGGCTCTTGCAATCCTCTAGTAAAAGGAACTTTTCATAATTTCCATCAACCTCACCTTTCTTTTTAATATCTTTTATATTTTTAACATAACTGAGGGCAACACATTTTTAGCGAGGTCACAAAGTTTTGTATGCATGCCTATAAAATTGTACAATTTTCTCAGACAGAAAATTATAGTCAAAGCTATTCTCAAAAATTGTATCCTTCTCAGCTACCAGGAGGCACCTGCTCGGATTCTTTTTTCCAAGTGAAACAATGGGGTATTGGGATTTTGAAACAGTGTTCTTTGATTATTGCTAAGAGGATCTCCACCAATATACTGTTGAGTTCCTGAGTCCTGTCCATATTTTGTTCGTGAATAGGGTTTATCTTTTCTAAAACTAACCTTTGATTTTTGAGGTGGAAGCTTAAATACAAATGTCATAAACACAGGAAGTTTCTGATAACAATATCTGCTATTATTTGTCTGGATTTTCTTCTTTTATTCATATTCTCTTCTAAACATTTGGCAGGATCTCTGGGATAAGTGACAATACAAAAACAAATTGCAAAAGGAAATAGCTTATGTAAAAATTGCCCCTGCTTGCCAGTTGCCAGTGGCTCATACTTGTAATCCTAGCTGCTCAGGAAGCTGAGATGTGGGGTTGCAGTTTGAAGTCACCCTGGGCAGGAATGGCCATGAGACTATTATTTTCAATTAATTACCCCAAACCCAGAATTAGAGATCAAATGTCAAACTTGTTTTTGCCAGTCATGGGAACTGAGCTTCAGGGCCTGGGCACTGTCCTTGGACACCTTTTGCTCAAGGTTAGTGTTCTGCCACCTGAGCCACAGCACCACTTCTGGCTTTTTCTATGTGTAGTACCAAGGAATCAAATAATCAGGGCTTCGTGCACACTAGGCCAGCACTCTACCACTAGGCTACACTCCAGGTCCCATCAAGTGCCAAACTTGAGTGAAAAAAAACCTCATGGACAGTGCTCAGGCCCTGGGTTCAACCTTAAAAAAAAGATAGAAGACAGAAAGAACAGAAGAGCTCAATATTATCCTGGCTTGATTTCTTTCCAATCAGCTATTTGTATTTAATATGTCATTTTCATTCCATGGGGCTTATGACTTCTCAAAATGGAAGCACAGTGGAAATAAGAATATGTCTTTCTCAGTAAAATCTACACACATTCAATCATTCAGTTTGGCTTGACCAGTATATTACTATCCATTTCCCAATGAAATCTTTTGGTTTAGGGGATTCTGTGAAGGCAAAGGTCATCTCTTTCATCAAGACAGTGGAAAAATCCATTCACCTAAATGGAATGAGTGAATAATGGAATATCAACTGCATAATATAGTGTGATATCATTACCAACAGATAAACAAGAGAAATTCTGTTAACAAAAAACATGGCTGGGCACGGCGGTTCACGCCTGAAATCCTAGCTACTCAGAAGGCTGAGATATGAGGATCGAGATTCAAAGCCAGCCCTGGTACAAAAGCACCTGAGACTCATCTCCAATTAACCACTAGAAAACAGGAAATGGAGCTGTGGTTCAAGGGATAGAGTGGTAGCCTTGAGCTGAAGAACTCAGGGACAGCGCCAAGGCCCAAAGTTCAAGTCCAAGGACCAACTAAAAAAAAAATATATATATATATATATAAAACAATAAATATAAAGTTTATCCAGTAGACTGTGCTTTTGAATTAAATGTTTACAATATTCTAAGGTACCTCTTTAAAATTTGTGATGTGCCTTACAATTCCTCCTCAAACCTTTTATAGATCCAAACAGTCCAAGAGCGATGACTCAATATTTGTCTACCCAATGTTATGGACATGGTATTGGAAATATAAACACAATTACATAGACATAAAAATTTATGACTCTGTAGACATAATGTTTTATTATGTATATTAATATGTATCTATAACATACAAACCCTCAGTCTAATTTTAATTATGCTCTAAAATCTAAGTGCCAGTGATTGTATATATAGATTCCCTTCTTTAATACTTGTTTGTTAAACAAGTCATTTGAAATATGATGTAAAAATCAATGTTAATAAATTCTTTAAATTAAAATAAAAGAAAAATACTCATAGGCTGCGAGTGTGGCCTACTGGTAGAGTGCTTGCCTAGCATGCATGAAGTCCTGGGTTCGATTCCTATGTAACACATACACAGAAAAATCACACAGAGAATCGGTGCTGTGGCTCCAGTGGTAGAACTATAGGCTTGAAAAAGCCCAAGGACAGTGCTCAGACCCTGAGATCAAGCCCCAGGACTGACACCCACACCCCCCACACACCCACACACCAGATAGGACCGGGAATGTGGTCTAGTGATGGGGAGCTTGGCTAAAATGCAGTAAGACCAGGGTTTGATTCTTCAGTACCACATACATAGAAAAAGCTGGAAGTGGTGCTATGGCTCAAGTAGTAGAGCTCTAGCCTTGAGGAAAAATCCCCCAAACAGTGCTCAGGCCCAGAGTTCAAGCCCCAGTACCATCAGTAAATTAATAAATAAATGTCTGGCAAATAAATAGATATTTATTTGGCAAATATAACTGTAACCCCTCTATACGTTATAATAAAAAAGCAGAAGAAAAAAAATAAATAAGATGAACACTACACTGAATTCAATTATCATATCCATCACTTCCCCTAATAGTTTTGTATGCATCTGTGTACAGTAAAATCACTTAAGGTCTGCTATTATCAAATTTCAATAATACAATGTAATATTATTGGCAGTATACATCTTGCTGTACATTAAATCCCAGTACTTAAGTCACCTTCATAACTTAATCTCTTCTTTTCTCAAAATCTCCTCAACTCTACCTGTTGCTACTCTGATAACCAGTATCCTGTTATTAATTTGAGTCTGAGGATTTTTATATGATACATATAGGGTTAGTTAGACAATATTTTTTATCTGGGTCCAGTTTACTTAGCACAGTGTTCTCCAGGCTCATCTATGTCATCAAATATAGGAGTTTCTTCCTTTTAAGACTAATAATTATATATAGAGAGAGATTATATTTATCTATTAACAGATACTTAGGTTACTTCCTATTTTGATTGCTAAGAATAATGCTTCACTATGTGAATATGGCCATAAAGAATGAGGCTAAGCGAAATGAACTCCAGGATAGGGAAGCAAGATATTTATTCTTGTGGTTATTTTTTTAATGTATTATGTAAACTTTCTTTTTTTTTCTGTCGTGTGGCTTTAACTCTGAGCCTAGGCACTGTCCCTGAGCTTTTCAGCTCAAGGCTACCATCCTACCCTTGAGCCAAGAACCACTTCCCAATTTCTAGTAATTAACTGGAGATAAGAGTCTCATGGTTTTTAGTGCCTGGAATGGCTTTGAACCGTGATCCTCAGATCTCAGCCTCCTGAGTAGCTAGGATTACAGGAGTGAGCCACCCGACTGAACTCATTTCTTTATTCTTGTTTCACCTCTTTTTTCTTTTTCTGTTTTCTCTTAGGTTCCCCTCCTTATGGTTTATCCTCTGTTTCTGCTGTATCTGGCTGTGGTACCTGTTATATTATATACACATTTATTTATTTGAATCAGGGAATGGAGGGAATAAAACAAGATGATGAGTCAAAGGACAACAGATGAACCAATGTAACCACGATGTTCAGAATACAATATGTTGGAAATGAACTTTACAACTTTGGAGGGGGTGCAGTGAAGTGGGTTACAGAAACAAAATTAGCAGTTAGTTAGTACAAAATGGTGGTTACAATTTTTAGCTTTCTAGGGGTGAGGGGAGGGAAAGTGGGGGGAAAAGAAGATGGGAAGGGGTAACAATGTTCAAGAAGTAATGTACTCATTACCTGGGGAATATAACTGTAATCCCCTCTATACATCACCCCGACAATAAAATTTATATGAAAAATAAAGAATAAAGCGTCAATGAATATGAGAGAGCATTATCTAAACTATTAATGTTATTTTATTTGGATATATTCCCAGTAATACAAAAGATACTATGATTATTGCCTTGATTTTAAATTTATTTATTTATGGCCAGTCCTGGGATTTGAACTCAAACTGTCCTTGGACTTTCTCAAGGATAGAACTCTACCACTTGAGCCACAGCACCACTTCTGGCTTTTTTCTGTGTATGTGGTATTGAGGAATCGAAACTCGGTCTTCCTGCATGCTAAGCACGCACTCTACCACAGGCCACATTCCCAGACCCTGTTTTTTTTTGGTGTTGTAGTTTGTTTTTTGTTTTTCACAAAACCTTTATCTTGTTTTTCTTTTTTTTGTTGTTTTTTTGGTTTTTTTTTTTTTGCCAGTCCTGGACTTGAGCTCAGGACCTGAGCCCTGTCCTTGGACTTTCTCAAGGCTAGAGCTCTACTACTTGAGCCTCAGCACCACTTCTGCCTTTTTTTTTCTATGTATGTGGCACCGAGGAATCGAACCCGGGTCTTCGTGCATGCTATGCAAGCACTCAACCACTAGGTCAAACTCCTGGCCCCTATCTTGTTTTTCTTAATGGCATTTTTTTGCCAGTCCTGGGGCTTGAATTCAGGACCTGAAACTGTCCTTGGGCTTTCTCAAGGCTAGAGTTCTACCACTTGAGCCATAGCACTACTTCTGGCTTTTCCTATGTATGTGGTACCTAGGAATCGAACCTGGTTCTTCGTGCATACTAGGCAAGCACTCTACCACTAAGCCAAACTCCCGGTCCCTCTGTGTGCATTTTTGAGAACAATCATTTTTCCTATCTTGAGGCAATATCTAGTAGTGGTTTTGATCAGCATATCTGTGATGATCAGTGATGGTGAGTATTTTTCCATGTAATTCTTAGTCCCTTGCATGCCTCCATCTCCTTTAGATCAAAGTCTGTTAGAATTGGGGGGGTTGTTTGTTTGTTGTGTGGGTGATGGGTCTTGAACTTGTCACAGTCCCTGAGTTCTTCTGCTCAAGGCTACTGCCCTACCCTTGAGGCAAGCCCCACTTACCATTTCTTAGAGGTTAATTGGTGATGAGTCTCAGGTCCTTTTGTGCCTGGGCTAGCTTTGAACCTCGATACTCAGCTCTCAGACTCCTGAGTATCTAGGATTATCGCACTCAGCTTAGAGTTTTTATTTTTAGATATTGATTTGCTTATGAAATTTGAATTAATCTTCTCTACTTGGTATGAATAGTTTATTCTCTTGTATGGTGTATGATTATTTTCTCCCACTTCATAGATTTCTCTTCTCTATAATTCATTTGTTTTGTGTAAGTTTTAAAATTTTGTGCAATCCTATTTATCCGTTTTCCTTTTTTGTGTGTGCAACAAAATAAATCATCACTGAAATCATTATGGTTTCTAAATCACTCCAATGCATTCCTCCTGTTCTATTACTATTATTTCTACAAAATGGCTTACTTTGTGGTTCTCAATGACTTTCATATTTAACTGATTAATAGACATGTTCCTTTTTTCCTAGACAGATCCGTTACATTTTGATCATTAAGACTACTTTGGGTTCTGAAAAGTAACATATTTCCTCTTGCTCTGCTAGCTGTTTTTTTCTTATTTTCTTTTTTAGAGACATTTTTTAGTTTACCCTTAAAAGTTGGAGATTCTTTTTTTCTAGATCTTTTAAATTGTTTTATTTTTTTAAATTATCAATAAGTAGATATACAGAGGAGTTGCCATTTAATAAAGCAGTTTATGAAAATATTATATCCTGATCAGTGTCACCTCTTTCAACTTTATCACTCACCCCTCCCCTCAACACCTATTCGCTCCTCTTGATTTTATACAGTATATATTGGATTCTTGTCCACATTTCCCTTTGACCAAATCCCACCCATTTCATTTACCTACTTCTTGGTGTTTTCGTCTGCTGCACTTTGACTATGCCTTAATATGGAATTACCTTATTTTTCTGCCTTGAACCTACTATATTTCAGCTAATACATTTGGATGCCCTTGCATACTACCCAATGTATTTACTTACAAGTCTGTAAACTAATACTAGCTTCAACATTACGAGGGAAAACATGCAACCTTTGTCTCGCTGGGCCTGACTTACCACACTTAACTACAGTTAGCATAATTTTTCCTCAGATCTTTCCATTTCTTTACAAATGTTATATCATTCTTCCTGATGGATGAATAAATTCTACTGTGAAGAGACTACATTCTCTTCATCCATTTGTCAATTGAAGGTCATCTGGCCTGATTCCATATGGTGACGATGATGAATAGTGCTGCAACAGACATAGTTTTGCTGGTGGGTTTATTGTATCTTGGTTTGCAGTATTTTGGATAAATGCTCAGGCGTATAAGGTTTCAGGAGACCTGTACACTGCTTTTCAGAATGGTTGAATAAGTTTACATTAGGGTTCCTCCTGAGCCACATCCTCAAGAGAATGTTACCATTTATTTTGTTTTTTAATTTTTCAGATATTTGTATTGTAATTAATAGAAGGGTTATATTATATTCCCCAGATAGAAAGTGCATTACTTCACAAATATTAATACCCTTTCTCATGTCTTGGTCCCCTTTTTCCTCCCCCCCACCCCCACCCCTCATCTTGTTTTCCCCCCTTCCTTATTCGATTTCAAATAACCAAATAAACATATATAAAATATATCAGATAACAAGGTGAAATACTGTAACAATATGAGATAACCAGGGGACAACAAAACACATGAGAGATAACATAGTACAATAAGGACAACAATCACTCATTATGTGGCTTTTGTTTCTATATCCTGGAGGTCCTTTCATTTAGTGTCATTCTATATGGCTATGTATCTAGGGTTTGTTCTATTGTAAATCTCTGCTAGGAGAGCCCAAGGTTTCTACTGATTATGACAAACAAGGGAAATCATTGAGCCTATGTTCCTTTGAGTCTGGCTTACTTCACTTAATATGATTTTTTCTAAGTCTTTCCATTTCCTTACAAATGGGGTGATGTCATTCTTTCTGACAGCAGCATAGAATTCCATTGTGTACAAATAGCACATCTTGTTGATCCACTCATCAACTGAGGGGCATCTGGGTTGGTTCCATATCTTTGCTATGGTAAATAGTGCTGCAATGAACATTGTTGTGCTAGTGGATTTAGTGTGTCCTTGTTTCTGGATGATTGGTAAATGCCAAGTAGTGGAATTGCTGGGTCATAGGGGAGCTCTATGTTTAGTCTTTTGAGGAACTGCCATACTGCTTTCCATAGTGGTTGAATGAGTTTGCACTCCCACCAACAGTGTAGAAGTAATCCCTCCTGGCCACATCCCTGCCAGCATTTGTTGTTATTTGATTTCTTGAACATGGCCATTCTAACTGGAGTGAGGTAGAATCTTAGAGTTGTTTTGATTTTCATTTGTTTTATGGCCAGAGATGTCTAGTATTTCTTCATGTGTCTATAGGCCATTCTAATTTCTTCTTCAGAGAAGACTCTCTTTAAGTCTTTGGCTCATCTTTTAATGAGATGGTTGTTTCTTTGGAGATTAGTTTTGGGGTCATTCCCTATTTTGAGCTGTTGATATATTTTAGATATGAGGCCTTTGTCTGTTTTATGGTTATTGAAGATATTCTCCCACTCTGTAGGTTTTCTAGTTAATTTGCTAGCTATGTCCTTTGCCATACAGAAGCTCTGCAGTCTAATGCAGTCTCACTTATTCAGACTTTCTCTGATTTGTTGTGTTTCGGGGTCCATATTAAGAAAGTTTTGACCTTTGCCAAGGAGACCTGGTGAATCTCCTATTCCTTTTTGTAAAGTTTTCAGTCTATCTGCTTTTTCCTCCTGCTCTTGGATTTGGAGTTTATCCTGGTGCAGCATGACAAAGAAGGATCCAAAAAGTTGGAGATTCTTATCCCTTTTCCCATTTCATTTTACATTAAACTCTGTAATCTGAACTGCATAATCATTTGAGTTACAATATCATATCTGTAACAACTTTTTCTCTGAGCTGTATATTTAGTTGACCTATACACTTGAAAGTTGAATAGGCACTTAAAAATCAGTGTAACTGTCTCTAGGATTCTCCTAGCAGAGGATCATAGTATACGGCTGAAAAGCTACGTAAATATGGTCGTACAGGATGAGGCTAGGCAAATGAGCTCCAGGATATGGAAACAAGATTTTTATCTTTGTCATTGTTGTTCTTAATGTACTATGTGAAATTGTTTCTTTTTTCTTTTCTCCCTTATTATTTATCTCATGTTGTTACTATATCTGACTTTGATACCTGGTATATTATATATATATATTTGTATATATATATAGATATATATATATAATTTGCTTATTTGAAATAGGGAAGGGAAGGGGAAAAGCAATTGTAGGGGGCTGGGAGAGGGAATGTGGGAGGAAAACATTGGAAGTGGTATCAATGTTCAAGAAGTAATATACCCACTATATGACAAACGTAACTGTAACCCCTCTATACATCACCCCTACAATAAAATACAATAAAAAAGAAAGAACAATGCACAAAAGAAAAAAAATAAGTGTATCTAACCAGATTTATACCTGTATCTCTAGTTACTCAAAAGGCTGAGTTCTGAGGATCATGGTTGAAAGCCAGTCCAGGCAGGAAGTCTTTGAGACTTATCTCCAATTAATCAGCAAAAAACTGAGGTGGGGGCCGGGAGTTTGGCCTAGTGGTAGAGTGCTTGCCTAGCATGCACGAAGACCCAGGTTCGATTCCTCTGTACCACATACATAGCAAAACCCAGAAGTGGTGCTGTGGCTCAAGTGGTAGAGCCCTAGCCTTGAGAAAATTCCAGGGACAGCGCTCAGGCCTTGAGCCCAAGCCCAGGACTGGCAAAAAACAAACAAACAAACAAACAAAATACCTGAGGTAGATTTGTGGCTCAAATTGTAGAGCTATAATGTGTTGTACTGTGATGTCACTGTGTGACTTCTTTTTTCAGTATCATACTATTTCGGGACCACAGTTGAATATGTGGTTTCTTATTTATTGAAACATTATGAGGTACATGACGGTACTCACAATATTAGCTCCCAAATATTTATCTCCTGCTTACTATATACATGAAGTTACTGTCCTCATTCTTTTTTATTATTATAATGTATAGAGGGGTCACAGTGACATCACTTATCACACATTGACACCCCCTACTGTGCTCATTATTATCTTTTGCCTAGAGTCATGCAGTAGCCCTTTGATATCTCCTTACATCCATCATTTACTTTTATATTAATTCACTATCTTCTAGCACATTTAGTGCTTTTTCTCCATTGGCTTCTTCTCTCTTCTCTTCTGTTTTCCCTACTGTTCTTATTTTTTCCTCTTAGCTTCTTTTGCACCTCCTTCATTCATTAAATGTGCCTCTCCTCAGTATTCTGTCTGAAGCTTCTCCTTGTTGATTTCACATTTTGTGGGTGATCTGTTTTTTCCCTTTTCCTTTCTTATTTATTAATTATTTACAACATTCAATAACATGTTGTAGAGTTATAATCAATTTACACACTACTATACATACTCAATTGTTCAATGACTTTGGACCTATGAAGTACCCACTTATTGTGACTAGTACTCTGGTTCTTAATCAGCCACAAATTGCTTGTTCTAGGTATCAGGCTGAAGCATACAGATCTCCTTCCCACAGTTACACAGAGTCTGCCAAGGTCAGTAAAATTTCTAAGAACAAAGTTTCAACATGCAGAAACATATAATATCCATGGGCTCTCTTTCCTGTTTCTGCGCATGTAGTTCCTCCGGATAGTTTGATGGAGCCATTCACGGCTCTAGATTTAGAACCATAGAAAAGAAGATTCTGTGGCAGTGTTCACTTTTAAGCATTCAGGACTGTCAGTGATAAGGTCTTTGGGAGATAAGGATCCAGTTGTGTAAATCTAGTCGTCTGTCATCATGCATGACTCCATAAGTAATCCCTACTAAAAGTCATTTGAGCTCATGCAACCATCCTCTGATTGAGTCATTCTTTCATTATTCCATTGGCATTATTCCAGTTTGAAGATGCATAATTCTTTCGGACGTCTTAGGATATATGTGGCACCCCATATAGCCACCAATAAACAAGGTAATGTCATAATGCACACTCTTCAGATAAGATCAAGTTCTTAAAATTTTGATATGCTCAGTTCTCTGTTGATAACGGTAGCTAACACATTAAATAATCTGCATAACTTATCAAGCATAGCCACTGGGCCGGGAGTTTGGCCTAATGGTTAAAGTGCTTGATTAGCATGCATGAAGACCCGTGTTCGATTCCTCGGTAGCACATTCATAGAAAAAAGCCAGAAGTGGTGCTGAGGCTCAAGTGGTAGAGCTCTAGCCTTGAAAAAATCCAAGGACAGTGCTCAGGCCCTGAGCTCAAGCCCAGGACTGGCAAAAAAAAAAAGCATAGCCACAACTTTATACACATTAAGCAACAACAGTCTATGTCCTTTCACTTCCATGTACTACAAACCACGATTACTTTCTCTGATTATATATGCTTGCCAGTATAAAGAACTGACCTAAGTGGTTACAAGGTACATATCCTGTAACTTACTTAATATAAGCAAAAATCTTATTTACTTACATTTTTGCAAATGACATATTTTATTTTTTAATGTTGTACTCTATTGTTTGTATTTACCATATTATCTGAATTCATTCCTTTGTAGATAGTTTGCTTCTACATATTGTCTAATACAAACACTGTTACAAAGATACATGGGAGTAAAATCGTCGCTTTGAAATTCAGAATTCAGTTTTTCTGGATATATAACTAGAAATGGGTTGCTTGAACATATGGTGCTACTATTTTTACTTTTTGGAAGCGTCTCCATAATATTTCACGCAGCTGCTGCAATAGTTTGCATCCTCAACAGAAGTGAGTAAGGCTTCCCTTTCTATTATATACTTTCCATATACTTTCCAAAATTGGCTATATTTTGTCTTTTGGAGAAATGTCATTTTTACAGATCAGTGTGACATACCATTACTTATTTGATTTGAATTTCCCCAACAATTGCTATGTAGTATCTTTTCATGTGTCTATTGGTCATTTATAGATGTTTAAATAAATGTTCAAATTCACTGAATATTTAATTGAATTATTTTACTCAAAATGTATTACTTACATATGTTTTATGTGATATATGGTTTGCATTTTTTTCTTGCTCCATAGGTTGTCTTTTCATTCATTTTAATGTTTCCAATGCTATGCAAAATACATAATTTTTTTTTGTAGTTGGTCATGGGGCTTGCACTCTGGGCCCAGTCACTGTCCCTGAGCTCTTCAGCTCAAGGCTATCACCCAACCCCTTGGCCTGGAAAATGTCCCTGAGCCCTACCCCTTGAGCCACTGTGCCATTTCTGATTTTCTACTGGTTAGAGTCTCACAGACGTTAGTGCCCAGACTGGCTTTGAACCTCAATCCTCAAATCTCAGCCTCCTGAGTAGCTAGGATTATACACGTGAGCCACTGTGGCCAGCTTAGATTTTTTTAAGTGATAGGAACTTGTCTATTTTTGCCAACACCACTGTCAGAACTTTTCTATTTATCTTCTCATCCACCAGTTTCATACTATCAGGTCTCATGCTTACATCTCTCATACTTTTAAATTAGTTTTTGTGTATGATGTAAATTAAGGCTCTAGTTTCTGGTATGGCAGGTTTCTTTTCAGTAATATTTATCAGCAATACTGTCCTCTCAAAGATTATATGGATATATCTATTTGATTTTATTTCTAAATTTCTAAATTTCCAACTTCAGACTAATTTTCTTCCCTGACATATAACTGAATTCTGCTTTGGCTTTTATGTCATCCCAACACCAATGTACTTTTTTTCCTGTGAAAAAATATAGTCTACTTTTCTTCCAAAGTCCATATAATATACCTTGTTTCACCCTCCCCCCCCCCTCCTCTGATTGTGGCTCTTGAACTTAGGGCCTGGGCACTATCCCAGAACTGCTTGCATGAGGCTAAAGCTCTGCCACAGCTCCACTTCCACTTTTGTCAGTTTTGACTAATGCTTTTCTTTTTTATTTTCTTTTTTCTTCTTTTTTTTTCTTACAGTTTAGTAATGGTTAAATTTCCTTCCATGTTAATCGAGCCTCTTTTGGTTGCTAGTGACAGAAATTTATTTCCTAGCAGCTGATGCAAACAGGAGGATTCATGCTATGCCTCTTGTTACCATGGAAATGACAGTGCTACAAATGGCTTCAAGGATAACTGGTGCAAGGAGGTCCATTGAGAACCATGTGGACTCTCCCTATGTCTCTCATTTCCCCTTGATGACTTTTATTAACTCAACCTGATTTTCTCCACACCACAGAATATACACACCCACCAGCAGTTCTTATGTCTCTTATTTCTATGGCATACTTGAAATGGGACTGTACATCTTTCCTCTTTTCCATTTCAAAAATGAATTCAATTTAGGTTTTTACTTGGCTCAGCTGCAGTCATGTTCCTGTCTCTGGATCTGTCATGTAGTTGTGGAGTCAAGGTACAAGCTTTATTTCCATTCAGTCAGCTATGAAAGCTAACAAACCGTGACTGAGAAGAAAGTAATATAACAATATAAGGGACTCTACCAGAACTTTCTGATTAAAATGAAGATGCATGGGATTTGGGGGAAAATATTCCATAATATTCCCCATAATCAAGGTAAAATGGTTGGCATAAAAAATAGCTTTCTGTTAACCATATGTAATTCTTGAATGCTAATTAATTGTATGTTTTTGCGAGACAAACATAGAGAAGATAGCAACACAGAAAGAGACAGAGAGAGACAGAATAGAGAAGTGTGAAAATGTGATATTAATTTAAACTGAAATTCATATATACGTGTATATATGGTCATTACTTTCTTCTTTCTTTTTGAGATAAGGTCTCTCTATGTATCATAGATTGCATTCTTTGTTTTGGAACTTGTGATCGTCTTGCTCCAGCCTCTGAGTACTGGGATTACTGACATGTGCCACCACCCCTGAGCCTGTTTTTTTTTTCAGAAGTTTTAAAGTTATGATCTTTTTTCAAAAAGATTCTGTTGTTTCATTTCTCTCCTGGAGACATGTACTGATACTGGAAAAAAAACACTCTGTCTTTTGGAAACCTGAACAAATCAAGCTTTTCTGGGAAGTAATCAATGTAAGAGAAGTAATACTTGGGTATTATATGCAAATTAAGTAAAAGAATCTTCTTTTTCAGCCATATTAAGGATTGAATTCATATACATACAGGGCAGGCAGACACTCTGAGCCCCAGCTCTCCATACTGCTATTTACCTGTATGTTTAGTGCTGCTTTGATAATATTCAATAAACTGACATAGAATGAAGCCACAACAATAACTAAAAAATGAATTTAGAGCACATTGGTCCAGGTATAAGACTAGTTAGCTTATTACTTTCCTTTAGTGGTAGGATCCTCATTTCCTTGGTAATTTTTGTCATGAATGAAGCTCTACAAGAATCTAAAATGCTAACATGTAGCTAACTCTCTTAAAGACATATTATAAGCAGGGCTCGGTGGCTCACACCTGTTATCCTAGCTACTCAGGGCTATGAGGATCGCAGTTCAAAGGCAGCCCAGGCACTAAATACTCTTATCTAGAATTAACCACTAGAAAATGGGAAGTGACATTGTGGCTAAAGGGGTAGGGTGGTAGCCTTGAGCTGAAGAGCTCAGGGACAGAGCCCAGAGCCAGAGTTCAAGCTCCATGACCGACAAAAACTAAAAAGATATATTACAGTATTGTTATCTAAGGATCCACAACATTCAACTGGCTAAAAATAACCATGTTCCCGTATTGTTATAAGCTATCTCATGTCTCAAAAATGATCAATTCACAAGAATTTCTAGTCTTATTTATTATGGTGTTTGTTATTATATTTAGCAGTATTATATCTTGGTCAGTGTCACCCATCCATTATTCCCCTCCATTATCTTTCCCAACTCCATCTTTTTTTTTCTGTATCTGTACTGAGTTTGAACTTAGGACCTCTAGTTCCTTGGCTTTCTCACTCAATAGTGTTGCTTTACTACTTGAACCACAACTTCACTTATAGCATTTTGCTAGAATTGGAAATAACAGTCTCTTAAATTTGTCCATCTGGGCTTGCTTGAGTCAGATCACAGCCTCCTAAATAGTTAGGATTATAAGCATGAACAAAAGTGCCTGGCTCTTAGTATCTTTCATTGAATATGTTTTGTTTACTATGAGCTAGCATTTTTGCCTTATGTTCACAGCTTGGTTCTCTAACAATGTAAGCACTTAGAGTAAATGAATAATGATTGAATACATAATTACCTAAATGACCATACAAATATTTCTTCCAGATCTTTTGCAATGGCTCTATAGGATTAGACATGTGTTCAACTCCTATAAGGCAGTTAAAAATTAAGTTTCATTTAAAGCTTGTAATCACAGAGGTGAAAGCTCTGAGTCATTCACTTATTGTCTGGATACTTATACATACCTATAAATACATATATCCTTCTACCTACTCAGAAAAAAGCTTTCCAAAGTCTTCTATGGATATCTCATTCTGCATGAGTTTATAATTAATTTTTGATCCATCAATGATGTGTTTCCAATGATATAACTGCTTCATGAAAAAAAAATCTACTGCCTTTTTTTGTCATGGGGCTTGAAGTCTGGGCCTGGGTTCTGTCCCTGAGCTCTTCAGCTCAAGGCTAGAGCTCTACTCCTTGAGCCACAGTACCATTTCTGATAGTTAATTGGAGATAGGAATCTCATGGACTTTCTGTCTAGGCTGGCTTTGAACCTTGATCCTCAGGTCTACAGCCTCCTGAATAGCTAGAATTACAGGTGTGAGGCACTAGCACCCAGCTTACTTCTATTGTTTTTGACAAATAACCCAAAGCTGAGAGTTTCACTTGACCACATAATGGAGATGGATTTTAAAATGAAAAAGTAAAAATAAAAAAATGAAAAAAAGCAAAGCTCTTTGTTTTTTCTAGATAATTTTTCCTGGGAGTTAAACAGGTCAAACAGAGATAATTTCTTGGAGATTGAACAATGTAGTGAGTTTTATATGCCATGCTTCATCCTACAATGGCTGCTAGATTCTTAGTGTTTAGCAGCTATTGGGGTTCTGAGGTGTTCATTCTCAATGCTACTGTGACATGAAGGAGTTGAAAGTGTAACTAGGACTACCAGGCCAGAACAATCTGTGTTCTTACTTAATAGAACCTCTTCAGAAACATTCCTTGTTATTTTGAAAGCCTTTGGTGAATGCCTATAGTCTAGACAGAGGGGATAGTAACCATTTTTGAAAGCATTTTCATTATTGTCACTGACGAAAGAGCTTTGGATGTTCTTACTCTGCCATTCCAGAAGTGATTCTACCCTGCCTGGTCTTCAAAATCACAAGTTATCCTGATATTTTATATGGGGCCTATTTTTTGTGGTAGTGTCCTCACCAAATTGCAACCAATTTTGGGGTATTCCTTTACATTTATTGTCCACATCAAATTATGTTAGGTTGACATGAAAATGTGATAGCTTTATGGGGGTGAATGCACTATCATTCCATCTGTCACTTTGTAATCTGCAAAATGTCTAAGTATAAGGTTATCTTAAATGTTCTTTGTAACTAAAATAGTATCTTTATTGATTTCTTGCTTCTGAAGCTTCCTCTACTCTGTAGTTTAAGTTTGCCCAAGTTAGGTATATATGCCGCATTATGACAAATGGACGAAAGTTTTTTGAAATGGAAAACAGTGGGTGGAGGCTACGAAAAAGTTCTATGTTTCTAAGTAGAACATGGTACTCCTGTACAGAAATGTCTTTTAGTAATATCACTGATGACATCTACACACGATCCAAGAAGCAAGGAACAACAATAGATAATCACTTTTTCTTTTGAAAACCAGTGATAAAGTACTGTTTCACAGGGACAGGCAATTAGATCATCTGATGAGTAGATAAAAAGGATTTCATTGAGACTCATGCACTACCATGGGATTACACTAATTCAGCGAATATGACTCAGAAACACTGTGTAGTCAAATTTCTTGTGTCAGAAAATACCACTAACGCTGTTGAAGGGCCTAGATTCGAGATCCTTGAGGAAGGAAACTAATTCTTGTCTCAGATAGCATTAGCAATCATTACAAGGAAAGGATGGTGCATATAACAAAATAAATTCATTTCACCACTTCATGAGATAGGGTCTTTCACTTAAGAATTCTTTCATAAACTAAAGTAACAAAAGCAAGCATAAGAGAGGAGAGAAGCTGCTATCTTCAGTTTTGTCAGAGCTGGAACCAAGAGGAATGAATGTTCTAACCCACAGTTGATTTATTGAATTTTTTTCCATTGAAAGCCAATGGTTTCATAAGTTTTGGAACTAATTTCAGCCAGGTACATAGGCTTATCCATATAAACCTAGCTACCCTGGAGGCTGAGATCTGAGGATCTCGGTTTAAAGTCAGCAGGGGAATAAAGTCCCTGAGACACTTACCACCAGAAAACCAGAAGTGGTGCTGTGGCTCAAGGGGTAAGATGGTAGTCTTGAGCTGAAGAGCTCAGGGACAACGCCCAGGCCCAGAGTTCAAGCACCATGATGGACCAAAGCAAAACAAAACAACAACAACAAAAAAAACCCAACTTATTTCATTCCTTGTTCAGTTAAAATATATTTCTTCTGGATTAAAGGTGAAGTATCAAGCAATCAAGCAAGATGAAGTGACAGCCTATATGACTGGACAACACAAAACAATATAAAAACATTTCAGTGAGAAGGGCTGAAAAAATATGGCTGACCCTAGCTTCTTGTATTCATGATTTTTATACTATCTCATTCATGTCCAGGCACAACAAATTCTATGTGACAACTCAGAAGAAATCAGGGCTTGTGAAGTGAGTTTCAGAGGTATCAGGAACTACCAGGATCAGCAATACATTATAATAAGGGGGAAATATAGTGATTGAGTGCAATGTGGTTGAATTTGCAAAGGAGTAGAAAGAATATTGGTGGGAACTGGATATTTATAACAAGAAAATTGTGAAAAAATAAGACCTATGACAAGTATATGCTAGGAATAATTAATAGAACTTTGGGATGATGTATGTAACAGAATATCAAGAATTAGACTCGCTTATGCTGGGTCCATTTTCAGGTATTTACATTGAGTGATGTGACTGTAATCATTTTCCCTCTCAATTCCACAAGAAGCTTGAAGGGCTGGATGGGGTTATGATTAATGGGAGATGAAAGAGCATAATGGTAGGACTGATGATAATCAAGGTACATTGAACACATAAACTGTCATACTGAATTGAAATTGCAGTGTGTAACTATTTAAAGTAATTTGAATAATTCAGACCTGTAAAAAAAGGAAGTTTTCCAAAAGGAACATTAGTAGTACCTAGTTAGTTGTTTAAAAATTAAAAAGAGGGAAAACAATTAGAGAAAAATGGATTTAAAAACTAAATTCAGATAGGTCAAATTTCTCAGAAAAATAAAATCATAATACCATTATAAGCCGGTTAATTTTACTATAAACATTCAAACTTAAATTTATAATTAGTTTTAAAAAAGTGACAAGATGATAATGTGCCTTCTTAGGCAACGAATTATTGCATTCAGGGCATAAAGTTTTTGCATAGTAATTAAAATATAACAGGAGGGGCTGGGAGTTTGGCCTAGTGGTAAGAGTGCTTGCCTAGCATGCATGAAGACCAGGGTTCGATTCCTCAGCACTCCACATACATAGAAAAAGCCAGAAGTGGTGCTGTGGCTCAAGTGGTAGAGTGCTAGCCTTGAGAAAGCCCAAGGACAATGCTCAGGCCCTGAGCTCAAGCCACAGGACTGGCAAAAAAAATAAAATAAAATAAAATAAAATATAACAGGAGTTAGTATGTAGCAAAATAGAAAATGTGGGAAAATACCTGAAAATATCTGATTAGTGTCAATAATGAGTGAGTTATTGTTAATTTAGAAAACAGTGAAATAACATTTAATACCAAAAATGGAAACTACTTAAAAATGGATGAAAGAGTGCAGAAATGGTTCATTTTTCTATCTTCATGTGTGATGGGAAATTTGTTTATCATTATCAACACTCATTTAAAAGATGAGTTTCTTAGCCACAGGTAGCTCATTCCTATAATCTTGGCTATTCCAGAGATGTGAGCATAACTGTTCAATGTCAGCCTGGGGGGCAATTACGAAGGTATGGAAGCCTCTTATCCCCAATTAATCACCCAACACTGGAAGTGAAGCTGTAGCTCAAGTGCTGCAGCACTAACTAGCTTTGAACAAAACAACTCAAGGATGATGTCTAGGCCAAGAGTTCAAGCCTTGGGAGTAGCTCAAATATATATTATGTGTTTGTTTCTTGACCCAGCATTTAGCAATAAGTAGATATACTGACAAAGATTATGCAGTGAAAATAGACTCAATTAAAATAAGTAATTTGTCTTTCTTAAAGATTGGACTAAAATCAGGAGCTATTTAGTAAAAACATACATGCAGATGTATCTGTATGCATATATGTGCACACAATTTTTAACTACGCTTGTTAAAATATTCACTGTGGTATGTTCAAAAGACTAAAAAAACTATAAACCAAACTCAAGCTTCAGGGAAAAATTACTTTTAATTCTAATACATTTTTCATAGAACATTGTTTTACAGCAGAGTTTTGTATTCATGCTTGAGCTGGCCTCAAACTTGAGATTTTTCTGTTTCGGGCTTTCAGGTGATTGAATTACAGGCATATACCTAACTCATGTTCTAAGAAATGGAAAAGAAAACTCTTTTATTAAACTGAATTTTGATTGTATGTTTTTTTTAACATCAGTATCCTTTTTATTTTACTTTTTATGTTACAGTGGTATAAAGCAATATACATTTAGTAGAAACTGACATCAGATTTGAGTCTGGCAATTTTCCCAGGCTGCCATTGTGAGGTAAAATCTTCTGTCCTGATGCTTGGCCAGTGCAGCCAGCGACAGCTCCTAAGATATATGGGCAAATGGGAAACACTTGGTATTCTACAGTGTGATTATTCGTTAATTGCATTAAATGAATTTTCATCTTGTGACATGTTCAGTTTTTATTGGAATTCTATGGTAAGTCTAATAGTTACTAAATATCTATCTATCTATCTATCTATCTATCATTAAATATAGTATGCACTACAAACCAGAGACTATTCTTCATGGTCTTTATATAGATTGACCTTCATAAAATTAAGCTCTCATAGAATCCCTATAAACTATTACACTCTGGATGTAATACTGGAATTTCTATCCAATATTTCATTTAATTTTTTAGCACTAGTAATATACAATAATAGTTAATCTGTAGTTTTTCATTGTGCTGTGTTTGTCAAATTTTGCTACCTCTTGAATTTAATAAAACATGAAAAATATCATTTTTCTGTCATTCCTATTTATGTATAGAGGAATTTTAACTTGTTTTCTATTTATTATTTATTATATGAAACTATTAATGTGTTTGCTATTTCCAAAACTCACCTTTGCAATTATGTGAATGGGAAATTTAAGAGATTAGATTTTTCAAAAATAATTTCAGTGCTTGTCACTCCAGGATTGTTTTATTTATCATTGTGAATCAATTCAATAAATTAAACAGTAACCTAATATAGATGTTTAAGTTAATTTGAATAAAATTTGTGGAAATAATTCTAATATATTTCCCCCTATAGCTTGTAATTTCTCAAATTTTTGGTGAGTTATTTCTGTTTTTTCAACTTTTCACATAATAAGCTCTTAAAATTATTTCATTGCTTTGTTATTATTTTACTATTCATAGTCATTAATATTTGATTTTGAAATATTAATAACCTATTTTTGTATTGATTTCAGTTTTTTTGCTAATAAACTTACATTAATTTTATTAATTTTCACTCTTTTCATACTGATTGGTCTAGCCTTACATGACTATTGAGCTTTGAAGGTAATTGTAATTAAATAATACATAATACATGTTTTATTTTTGATGTCTGTTTCTCAGATTTGTTACTTTTTAAGTTTATGTTCTGAAAGAACATAAAACTACACAACAAGGACTGCGAACTTGGCCTAGTGGTAGAGTGCTTGCCTAGCATGGAAGAAGACTTGGGTTCGATTCCTCAGTACCACATATATAGAAAAAAGCTGGAAGTGGTGCTGTGGCTCAAGTGGTAGAGCTCTAGCCTTGAGAAAGCCCAAGGACAGTCCTCAGGCCCTGAGCACAAGCCCAGGACTGGAAAAAGAAACTGTACAACAAATAATTTGCTTTTTGGTGCAGCTTGGTATTGCCATATAAATTTGTTTACATTTGGTTTTTATTTTCCTTATAACTTTTTGTTTTTATAATCTATGCCTGGATAATCTGATGTGAAAAATTTGACTTTAGAAAATTTTCAAAAATTTTGTCTGCATCTTAATATGGGATAAGTTAATACTTGCAAGAGATTTTATTGCCTAATTACAGAGCATATAATTGCATACATCAATTTTTAACATCATTAAATATTTAAAATATTTCTGTGCATTATTGCTTTTCTGCCTATCTGATTTGTTATAAGCTAAAACACATGCGTTACATTCTCTACAACTAATGTTTTTCCATTTATTGCTATTGCTGAAAATTTTGTCTGTAAATTTGTCTGCTAAATTATTTGTGTTCAAGTTCAGGGCAGCAAGCTCTCAAGCTCTTTATTTGAATTTATTTGAAATTTCCCCTTCTGCTTCTCATTTCTCCATTTTCCTCTTCTTACTCCTCCCCCTCCTCCCTCCCTTCCTCTCCCCCACACCATCCTAGGTCTCTGGTAAAACTCAGGTCCAAGCACAGGATAACAAAGCAATCTACAACCATCCTTTAGTGTTATTTAATGCTTTTAATGTTCTTGTCAAATTATCATTGTACAGGTTTATCTCTTCCCTCTATTCTCTTGTTTTGGACCTTTTGTCTATTCTGTCTACACAGATATCATGTTGGTTAATTTGATTGCTCCTACTTCTTCAAAGTCTATTCTGATCTCAGGTAACATAGTGCCGATTCAGGGATTTTTTTTATGATTTTATGAATAACACTATTGGTATTTTGAGATTTCATTGATCCTACAAACTATTTTGAGTAGTATGAATAGTCAAACAATGTCAACTCTTCCAATCCATGAACTTGGGATGTTTTCTACTTACTTTGTCCTTTCCAACTCCTCTCATCAATGTATTATAGTTTTCTTTGCAGAGATCCCTTCTCTTTTGTATTTGGAAGTACTAGATTGGAACTCAAGGTCTCTCAGACCTTACCACCTGAACTATGTCCCCAACCCTGTTTTTCTTTTGCTATTTTCAGTACTTTCTTTTTTGCCTAGGGCGCTTATCTCAGACTGCCTACCTATGGTCTCCCTTATAGCTGGGATCAAAAGCCCATTCCACCATGTGCAGAGAGAACCTCTGCTTAGCAAGGATGATGACATAAGTTTACAAAATATGATCTGCATAGTGTGTATCTTTTGCTAGGTAGGAGTATACCTTACTGTCTTATCTGATTTCTTTAGTTGCTTAGTTTTCTTTAGTTCTTTGGTTGGCAATTTGGTCTGTGAATCACTGTTCAACTTCATGTACCTATGGAAAGGGAGATATCATTGCAGAATCTTATTCAGCTACCTTCTGGCTCTAGGCCCATTTCCAGTGTAATTATTTCTTTTAAAAGTGTCATTAAGGGCTAGGAGTGTGGCCTAGTGGTAGAGTACTTGCCAAGCATGCATGAAACCCTGGGTTCCATTCCTGGGTACTATATACACAGAAAAATCAGAAGTGACGCTGTGGCTTAAGTGGTAGAGTACTAGCTTTGAGAAACCTCAAGTACAGTTCCCAGGCTCTGAGTTTAGTTCTTAGGACTGCCAAAAGAAGTGTCATCAGATTATATTTCTTGAATTTATTATTGATATTAATGTTATGTTCTGCTTTTCTTATATTTGTTTGATGAGTGTGCATATCATTTATAGTCAAACATTCTGAGTCCATTTCTTTAGATTTTTGACTTACTAAAGCTAAAAATGTTTATCACAATAAATTTTGTTCAACATTTTTAATATTATTATCACCTATTAAATATTACATATTTAATATCAGTGTTTATCTTTCCCAACCACAACAAAATTTTTATAAATGCCTAAATTTTTATGAATTCTTAATTTGGCTTGAATTTTATTTATTATCTCTTCTGAGTTTCATTTCTTATGAGAGAAACTTTAAAATTTTTTGTTATTTTTCTAACCTTGAAATTTTTTTGTTATTTTTCTAATTCATACAAATTATCATTTGCATCCTATTCTTTTCAAATATGAATCCATATTAAAATTACCAAATAAAGCTAATTAGAGGGTACTAGTCTTGACATTAACCTTGTGGTAAGAACACTTACATTTTATTTTCACTAACTTTTCAAGTGTACAATACATTATTATTCATTATACTCATGATACGCAATAGATCTCTAGAATTTATTCATCATACCTCAAATTTCATATCCTTTAACCAAAAATAATCCCCTTCTCCCTTTCAGCTTGTAGCTACCATTTTATAATCTGCTTGTATTATTTCAACTTTTTCTCACTAAACATGCAAGTGAAGAACATGTAATAATTTGTCTACCTGTCTCATTCTGTTCTCTCTGTAAAAGAGACTTTTATAAACAAAAAGCTTTATGTGAATCATGATTTTGCATACTTGGAATACCAATATCAAAGGTGTTAAATCTGATGAGAGCTTTTTCTCTGGGTTATAAAGTATAGATTGTGCCTCTGGCAACTCATTCATATTTCTCTCCCTCATGCTCTTTCCCTCTTCTTTTTTTTTGCCAGTCCTGGCTTGAACTCAGGGCCTGAGCACTGTTGTTTGGCTTTTCTAAAGGCTAGAGCTCTACCACTTGAGCCACAGCACCACTTCCAGCTTTTTCTATGTATGTGGTACCCAGGAATGGAACCTAGATCTTTGTGCATGCTGGGCAAGCACTCTACCACTAGGCCAAACTCTTGGTCCTCCTTTCCCTCTTCTTAAACCAATTTCAATAGATACTTTATTTTCATATATGCATATAAAATACTTGAATCTCATTTTCTTTCCTTCATCATCTCTATTAGCCCTTCATTTCCTGATGGTATCTGCCGCCCTCACCCCGCCACCAACAGAGTCTGTTCAACTTGTATTTATAAAGCAAACCTTTGGATGAGAGTCACTTATTTGAAAAGGCAAATGGAATATTAACATACTTCTGACCCATCACTTCCTAAATGTGACTTGAAGAAGAAATTGTTTTCCCTATATGAGATGTACTGGCCTTTACCCTTTATCCAATAGTTGCACTTAGAGCACAGCAAGACATCAGCATCCCATCCCATTTCTACTTTGTAGATGTCTCTTAGGAGACACAATGTAGGGTAAATCAAGAAAACTGAATATTTTATATATGCCACAGCAAATAGTGCAATTTTTATGGGCAGAAAGAAATTGGCACTAGGTGCATGTGCTCCTGTTTTAATCAAATTGAAGTTGTCATTTATATTTAGAAACTGTAAATATAGAACTCTAGCTGATGTTGATTTGCATTTGGCTTCTGAACAAATACAGCAGAATTTCAAAAAATTGCAAAAAGATCTCAAAGTCTAAATTTTACATGCTAATAAGGCACTGTAATTGACTGCATGGTAAGATCAGCCATTTACTATTACTGTCATAACTTTAAATTGAAGGCCTGCAAATTTCAAAAGAGGCCAGTTAATTGTGTTTGATTGGTTTTCATCTGTTAAAATGTCTAGTCCATTAAGTTATGTAACTTCTTTCATACTAAGGCAATTTTAAGAGACCAGTCTGTGATAACAGCACATAATAGATTCTCTGTGCTTAGTCATCAGAGTAAAAAAAATTATGAGGCAAGCTAAATAAGAAGCCCTGCCTTAATACAAAATAATTTGAGAAGTTTATGCTTATTTTGACAAATTCAGATCCTATTCCCCAGTTTGTGAACTTGTATGATTAAACTTAAGAGGTCAACTTATTACTTGACTTTATATATTGATCACTAGACCTTAAAATCTCCAACTTAGAATCTAGGCATTGCATAACTGAATGAGAAATGATGCAGTGGATGTTTAACATTGATATTGAATAAAGTGCAGTTATTTTAACATTTGTGTTAAAAAATTTTCAGATTCTATATTTTCCCTAGGAGATAGTTCTGTCAGTTTATGACTGCACATAATTTGTTAAGCTACCTGAAATATGTATGACTTCATAGAGTATATTATAAGAGGCAACAGATTTTTAATAACTTTTTTTGTAATGGTCCTGGGGTTTGAACTTGGGGCATGGGCACTATCCCTGAGCTTTGCTTGTATTATCACTTCTGGCTTTTGAGGTAGTTTATTGGAGATGAGAGTCTCAGGGGCTTTCCTTCCTGAAATGTTATCAAACTAATATGTGTAGCTTTCAGCCTCCTGAGTAGCTAGAATTACAGACATGAACCACTGGCACCCAGCTACAGTAACTTTCCTTACCACCTTCATTTTTGTGTCAGTTGTGGGACTTGAACACAGGACCTGGGCATTGTCCCTGAACACTTTTACTCAAGGCTAGCACTTTACCACTTGAGACACACCACCACTTCTGGATTTTGAGTGATTAATTGGAGATAAGAGTATTCTGGAATCTTTTCTGCCGGGGCTGGTTTTGAACCACAATCCTCAGATCCCAGCTTCCTGAAAAGCTAGGATTATAGGCTTATGCCATCAGTGATCAGGGAGAATATCTTTAGAAAAAAAGAGTAGCACAGGTGTATAGGATAGATAAAATCACCCCAAAAAGAATAATTACTTGTAACGATCAGACTGTCCCCTGGAACTAGAAAAATACCTTATAGACAACATATTGTTCCTTCCCCTAAAGTGATGACATCCGTACAATATCTCTAGAACCCAGAAAAAGCAGAACTGAGAAAAAAAACCAGCCATGCCACCTGTAAGGAGACTATTTAAAGCTATCCATATTTTTGTCCTCTTCTTCCTGTACTTTAATTTAATGCTCAAGTCTGTAGCCTGAATATGGCTAAGGAGAACTAGAGTGCTGTTTTCTGGTATGTTTATAACATGCAATCTCTTACTCTGACATATTTCTTTTGCAATAAACTTTTCTATTGCTTAACATTACATTTTTGGCCTGCCTGAGTTATTCTCATGCCAAACTTAAGGATCAAAAGAGATTAGGTATCCAAATTTCCAGGAATGCCTTTATCTATGTATCCTGCAATAAGTTAACAGCTTGAATGCAGTGCTACAATTTTCACAAGATCTAAGCTACACTTTCTGAAATTTCCCTCTAGAAGCAGGGGCTCTCCACTTAGGTTCTTTAGTCTTATATCCTTGACTTCAATCATAGAATAGGAATTTTTGGACAAATCACAATGCTACGTGTAAGGAAAATGGAGGATAGTGGAAAAGGAATAGGTAGGACTGGATCCTCAACAGGCAAAGTCTGTTTATTGAGGAAGACCTTCTTGTGGGATTGGAGTTTGTGCTAGGGACTGGACTTTGGAGTAAGCTTATATAGGGCCTAACAAGGAAGCATAAATTAAAAGATGGGTAATGGTCTCTTGGGGGCCCAGGGCAATGTTCAGGCCCACAATGGAATGCTTCCCACCAGGGGTGTGGGGGCTATTATCCTCTAGGGACCAAAGTCACAATGGCCTGCCTGCAGACAAGCACTTGAGCATGCACCTGGTGCTTTGCTTGACCCTGGAGAACAAGACAGGACTCAATCCTTCATATTCAATTTTTAGATACATTTTTTTTAAAAAAGGACCTTAAACTAGCATGGTGGCTCACACTTGTAATCCTAGCTACTCTGAGGCTGAGATCTGAGTATCGAGGTTCAAAGACAGCCCAGGCACTAAAGACTATGAGACTCTTATCTCCAATTAACAACTAGAAAAATGGAAATGGCACTGTAGCTCAAGGGGTAGGGCAGTGGCCTTAAGGTGAAGAGCTCAGGAATAGCGCCCAGGACAAAGAGTTCAAATCCCACGACAAAAAAAATAATAAATGGCCTAGTTTGAAGAGGCAGATCCTTTTAGTAAGAATGTGGCAGGGAGTAAACAAACAAGCAGTTACATGCTAACAGATGGCGTGTAGGTGCTCCAAAGAGACACAATGCTCATTGACATCGGATGCATGTACATGATAAAGGGCAAGGGCAAGGTGTGACTTAATGTTATTCTATGGTAAGTGTTATTCTCTCTCACATTTGGTATACTTAATTACTCTGTGTTAAACTTTTATCACTTGTTGCTCAGGACAAATAAGTCTGACATACTCATTAAACTCTGATCATAATTTTTAGTCATACCTTCTGCCATATATATTTTTTGTATATTTTTATTGTGATTAATAGAAGGGTTACATTATATTCACCAAACACAGGGTGTATTACTTTACATACATTGATACGTTTTCTCATGTCTTGGTCCCCATTTCCCTCCCACCACCCTCCCCCCACATCTTGTTTTCCTCCCTTCCCTATCCAACTTCAAATAAACAAATAAACCTATATACAATATATCAGACAACAAGGTGAAATACTGTAACAATATGAGATAGCCAAGGGACAGCAAAAGAGATGAGAGATATAGTACATTAAAGACAACAATCACTCCTTATATGGCTTTTGTTTCTATATCTTGGAAGTCCTTTCATTTAGCGTCATATTATATGGCCTTATGTATCTAGGCTTTGTTTTATTGTAAATCTCTGCTAGAAGAGCCCAAGGTTTCTACTGATTATGACAAACAAGGGAAATCATTGAGCCTATGTTCCTTTGAGTCTGGCTTACTTCACTTAATATGATTTGTTCTAAGTCTTTGCATTTCCTTGCAAATGGGGCAAGGTCGTTCTTTCTGACAGCAGCATAGAATTCCATTGTGTATAAATACCACATCTTGTTGATCCACTCATCAGCTGAGGGGCATCTGGGTTGGTTTCATATCTTTGCTATGGTAAATAGTTCTGCAATGAACATCGTTGTGCTAGTGGATGTAATTTGTCCTTGTTTCCTGAAAGATTGGGTAAATGCCAAGTAGTGGAATTGCTGGGTCATAGGGGAGCTCTATGTTTAGTCTTTTGAGGAACTGCCATACTGCTTTCCATAGTGGTTGAACGAGTTTGCACTCCCACCAACAATGTAGTAATGATCCCTCCTGTCCACATCCCCTCCAGCATCTGTTGTTATTAGATTTCTTAATCATGGCCATTCTAACTGGAGTGAAGTGGAATCTTAGTTATTTTGATTTGCATTTCTTTTATGACCAGAGATGTTGAGCATTTCTTCATGTGTCTATAGGCCATTTTTGTTTCTTCGTCAGAGAAGACTCTAAGTCTTTGGCCCATCTTTTAATGGGATGGTTGTTTCTTTGGAGATTAGTTTTGGAGTGATTCAATTTTTGAGCTGTTGATATATTGTAGATATGAGGCCTTTGTCTGTTGTATGGTTATTGAAGATCTTCTCCCACTCCTTAGGTTTTCTAGTTAATTCTGCCATATATTTTTAAGGCATGTGTTTATCTTTGAGGTAAGTACTTGGTGCCAGGAAGAGTTATTCTCCTAAATATTTACTTTTCAGGATTCACGTCTCATTTTATGGTATCCTTTCCCAGTTTTCCTAGCATGCTAATAATTTGACGCCAGTAGACAAGGTCAGATGGAGAAAGATGTTGTTGCTTTTATTTTTCCTTGTTCTAATTAATATTTCAGTTTGTGAAGGAGTGTAGTGTAAGCGCTAAACTAAGAAGCTCGCTCTTTCTTTCTTTTTTTCTTTCTTTTTTCTTTTTTGTGGGTTTTGGAGCTTTAATTCTGGGCCTGGGTGCTGTCCCTAAACACTTCAGCTCAAGGCTGCTGCCGTGCCTTTGAGCCAAGCCCCACTTTTCGTTTTCTAGAGGTTAACTGGAGATAAGAGTCTCAGGTCCTTTTGTGCCCAGGCTGGCTTTGAACCTTGATCCTCAGATCTCAGCCTCCTGAGTAGCTAGGATTACAGAGGCTTGAGCCACGGTGCCCAGCTCTAAGAAGCTATTTCTAAATAAAGCATTTGTTTCTGAATTCCTGGTTGCTGTTTAACATGCTTCATTTTTCCTATTCTATCATTTTTCTTTTTCTTCAATTATAATTTACTGTTTGGGTGCTGGCCTCTTAGGCTTGAAGTCAAGTGGTTCTTGGCACTTCCTATCCTTGAGGTTTTATGCTGTAAACTAATGTTTTACTATTTGAGCCACAGCTTCTCTTATGGCTTTTTTTTTGGTGCTTAATTGGAGATAAGAGTATCACATACTTCCAGCCTGATTTCAAAGGGATCCTCTGATCTCAACCTCAGAGTTGCTAGGATTACAAGCATGAACCACCAGCACCCGGTTAGATTTTTTTAAACCTTAAAATGAATATAGTAAACTGCATAATACTTTAGTAGGTATATAAAAGATAAAGGAATAGGAATTAAAACACTTCACTTACAAAAAGCATCAAATCAGGCTGGGAGTTTGTCCTAGTGGTAGAGTGCTTGCCTAGCATGCCCGAAGACCGGGATTCGATTCCACGGTACTACATACACAGAAAAAGCCAGAAGTGATGCTGAGGCTCAAGTGGTAGAGCTCTAGCCTTGAGGAAAGTCTAAGGACAGTGCTCAGGCCCTCAGCTCAAGCCCAGGACTGGAAAAAAAAAGCATCATATCATAAAAGACCAGAAAGTAAAAATGGAACATAGGAACTACAAAATAGGTATTAACCACATGACAATAGTTGTTACATTAATACTTATCAATAAATAGAAGAAACCCTCGAGTCAAAAAGTTCAAATGGATTAAAAAGAAGTCCAACTATATACTAACTCTATACTGACATAGTAGATGCAGGTTAACTTCTATAACATACATTGGGCAAAAATCAGGAAATGAAAAGTAAAATGAGAGCAAAAGGTAACAAAGGACTACTTACATCAGACAAAGAAGGCTTTAACTTTAAAAAGCTAGCAAAAGACAAATGCTTTTCTTATTGAATTACTAAACACAGAAAGTGGCCCAATGGGACTGTTCCTGGAAAGTGGGTTGGGAATCCATTTAGGTAGAGCCATCTGAATGGATAAGAAGAAGCCCACAGGCCATTATTTTAAATAATAATACAAAAGGAGTACTAGCAGGGTGTCCTGATTTCTGCACAATTAGAAAGGAATTGACCACCTGGTTAGAACTTGTTGTCAACCCACTTGACCTTTTGTGTATCTGATTAATGCTTGTTTGGAGTGTAGCCCTTTTTTATTAGCTTCATTCCCCCTTCCCTCTCCCCATCCGGACTTCTCTCAGGCTCTAGACTGGTTTGGGTCCCCTATAAAAAACTCCTCTAGCCTCTTGCTGCTTTGTGATGCCATAACATTAGCATAAAGGGGTTAATTTGTTGCAAGATAAGTGAGACAGGGAAATTAAAATTTATAAATATAATAAATGCTAATTTCAGATATTTGAATTATGACAGTATAATAAAACAAAAGGATTGAAAGACAAAGAAAAGCTCCTTAAAGCTCTCCTTTGAAATGTTAAAAGTGTGCAAACTTCTCATGAATTGATAAGGACATATTTTAACCCCAGGATTGACTTGCATCCTTCTCTCACATAGCTTGGATTAAAAGTATACCGCACACAAGGTCTAGCATTGTTTCTGATTATTTTTTAATGTGTTTCTGATTATTTTAAGAAGATGAATCAATAATTGAAGAAATTTTTGAGGAGTAGAAGTGAAACTAAGAGTGAGAACCCTAATCATCAGATGAAAAACTTTTTATTGTTGTTGTTGTTGTTGTTGCAGTTGTTGTTGTTGGTCATAGGGCTTTAACTCTGGGCCTAGGCACTGTCCCTGAGCTCTACCCCTTGAATAACAGCCCCACTTTTACTTTTCTAGTTATTAATTAGAGATAAGACTCTCATGGACTTCAGTGCCTGGGCTGTCTGTGAACCACAATCCTTAGATCTCAGCCTCCTGAGTAGCTAGGATTACAGGCATGAGACACCACGCCTGGCTAACAACTTGTTTTAAAGAAAATAAATAGAGTAAACTTCTGAAATGCTGCTGATAAATCAGTTGATCACTGAGAATTAGCCATTATATTTGATAATACAGACATTTTAGTGATGTTGGAAAAAACATCTTCCTAATGAAGATTAAAACATGTAAAGAACAAGTTGAAAAGATAATCAGGGAAGAATATTTGAAAGTAATAAATACCATGGTCAGCACAGTGGGGAGAGATTTGGAAGGACCAGTATTAATATAAGCATTTTAAGATATGATAAACAACAAGCTATTTGCATTTTGATGGGGGAAATGTCCTAAGTGAGAAAGATGATGAGACCAGAAAAAAAAGCAAGGGAACCCTGGAAGTACTCTCATTTAGATGAGAGATGACAAATGTTAGATACATACCAGAATTGACTGAAAACAAATGTGCACAAATATTTTACCAGTGTGTGTGTGTGTGTGTGTGTGTGTGTGTGTGTGTGTGTGTATGTGTGTGTGTATTCGGAGTCAGCTAAGTAAGCAGATGTGATTCAGGAATGAAAGTTCTATTCTGATTGTATATTTTCAGGAAAGAAGCAAATAAAACCATCATCTGTTATAAAATAAAAAAATACAATAGTATAAAAGAGATTGGGAAAATAAAGAACTGTATATATATATATGTATATGTATATATAGTTGTAGTGTATTATTTACAGAAGCAAGTACTCAAAAAATGTGACATAAGTGAGCATGTACATCTATTTTTCCCAAGCTACATTATGATCTACATGTTTAATCAATGATCGGAGATTAAAAAGTTCATAAATTTGGGTTCAATTCCTCAGTAAACACATACACAGTAAAAAAAAAGGTGGAAGTGGTGCCATAGCTCAAGTGGTAGAGCTCTAGCCTCGGGAAAGCCCAAGGAGAGTGCTTAGGTCCTGAGTGCAAACCCCAGGACTGGAAAACAAAAACAAAAGCAGGAAAATACAATTAAGCTAGAAAAATCTAAGTGGCAGTAGTTCGAGTGCTCATATTAATAAGCCATTGAGTTTAAAGAGAATGAGGCCATAAGTGAGAAGAGAGTCATGTAAGGCTATAGACATTAATAAGTTGGAGAGACCAGTGAAGAGAAACAATTATGATACTTATGGTGCTAGCTAGAATATTATTCAAAGTTGAAAGATGTTAGGAAACAGATAAATAACATTGTTATTATTGAGAAATTATACTGATTGAAAATGAGAATAGGTACAGTTCTGCCATGGACGTTCTTGACAAGACCAAGTAGACGAAAAAAGGTTAGTACAGTCAATAATTGATTAAGATAATGAAGTATAAGGATATTGAAATTAGCTATAATTATGACACAACTAGTGTCATAAACCATAAATAATATCCATAAACCAGTAATTATTTTTTCTAAGGATATGTCACTGTTTTCTAGGATATTAGTACATGTCCATTACAAGGAAGAGGTGACATAATCCAACAGGCTGATATTCAAAATTTATGAGGTTTATGTAAATAAAAGAAATAGTGCTCTGAAAATATCAAGGTGAATTGTATTACTTAAAGGTATAAGGACTATGAGAAAAGATACAATCAAAAAGAAAAATGCGCTGATGCCCTCAGGAAGTAGCCCATTTTTCGTAGACCCAATGTGCTTAAAGAACTTCAAGAGAAAAGGTTAAAAACAAGGCAGAAGTCTTGCTGAGCCTTCATATGAGGTTCAGGAAGCCCAATAAATGTCTTCAGGTACTCAAAGGGCAAAAAGAAGTGGTGTCAATGACAGTCTCACAGCCAAAGAGCTGAAGACTGGTACTACAAGTGCAACTCAGTCAAAACCCAGGACCAGCTCACAAGCAGCCAGCCCAGAGGTTTTGATGGCTCCATTTGTAGTCTACACCCCAAACAGAAACCAAAAGGCAAACGGATTAGATGGCCCTCGGCTGGCTCTGAATTAGGGTCCCCACAACTCCCTCCTTCCCCATTCAAGGCTGTGGTTGGACAAGTGCATAGCTAATGAACCAACCCCAAGACATTTGAGAGTGGCTTGGACATGCTAATGAATCAACTTGGGGGTGGGAGGAGAAGGCTCACATATGCTAATAAACCAACTCCCAGGTGGCTTTGGAGTGGTCTTGATCTCTAGAAAAATGTGAGGCAACCTGGACTAGATCCTCCACGTGGGCCCTAAAACTCCAGCTTATAAAATGCTGAGATCTGCATCCATTCTTTGTGGACTCTGCTTTCTTTTGTACCCAAACCTCTTATTCTAAGCGTCCGGTGGTCCTGACTCAGACTCTCCTGCCAGTCGCCCTGTCCTCAGCAACTTGCTGCTTTCGGTAAGTGATGGTGACCAGACTTCTTCGGTTCTTATCCTATTGCTGTTGTAGTGCAATTGTCTGTATTGAATGTCTTTCTCACCACCATCATCTGATAGGCAAGACGGTCAGAAAGGATGGTGTGCTGAGAAATGTGTGAATTAGAGTTCAGGGATGATAAATGCCCCAAGAGATCTGGATATTAATGGTAATAGACATAAAAAAAACACAAATAACATAGTGAGAGTCGTCTTGGCAGTCCAAAGGCAAGATGGTGAAAGAGGAGGAAGGGTAACTGGCGACTAGAGATGCAGAAGAAAGGAGCTCTTTTCTTCTTTTATTTCCTTCTTTAAACTCGGAAGCAAGGAGCAGTTTTATCTGGGAAGTTTCAGGGATTCTTTTTCAATAACAACATGAATAAGCTAGGGGAGAAATGCTTTGATACTCATAGTAATATTTTCAAGGCTTTCTCTTGTGTGCTAAAGATGGCAGTATGGATATGTGTTCTAGGTAGTGTCTACCCTTGACTTTCAGATCAGAAAAGTCATACGAAAAGTAGTTGTGATTCAATGACCTGAAACTCTAAAATGGAATAAAGTGAAAGTAATGGGGGAAGGCTAGAGTTTTGCAAAGACAAATTATTTCACTGAATAAGCAAAAGAGAAGACATTAAACAAAATAAATGAAGCTTCACAAGAAGATCTTTAATTTCAAAAGAACTTACATACAAAATACAAGGAGAGGCACATGAGCAAGGACAAACACATGAAAACTAAGAATTGTTATTACTAGAGTTTGTGAAGCACAGTTGAGGCTAGATAAATAATGTATTTTAACAGCTTAAGATGTATGCATGTATAAAAATACATTGCTCCACATTAATATGTACAATCCTGAAGTGTCAAGAACCTGAGTCCCTGAAATCGTGATAGTGCTATGAATGCACTTGTGTGTGTGTGTGTGTGTGTGTGTGTGTGTGTGTGTGTGTGTGTGTGTGTGTGTGTGTGTGTGTTGGTTGAGGGGTTTGAACTCTGAGCCTGGGTGTTGTACCTGAGCTCTTCAGCTCAAGGCCACCGCCTTGAGCCACAGTGCCACTTCCTTCTGGTTTTCTGGAGGTTAATTGGAGATTAAACTCACGGACTTTTAGTGCCCAGGCTGGCTTTGAACCACTATCCTCAGACCTCAGTCTCCAGAGTAGCTAGGATTTACAGGCATGAGCCACTGTGCCCAGCTGGAATGGACAACTCTTTACACATCAAGGGTTAAAATGGAAGCTGAATACTAGTGTTAGGGTCCATGATCAAAGGAGCGAGTCTGACACAAAAGCAGAATTTGGAAGTTAAGTTAAACAGAGTTTTATTCCGCGCCTAGCATCGAGAATCATACTGACCGGTCAGGGCCTCCTCTAAGATGTGAGTGAGAGAGTCACCCCGCCTGATCTTACAGGCTACCTTTATAAGCCCCAGCCATGTGGTTGGGCTGGCCATATACAGGTGGCCAATGGAATTCAGCATGGTTGATTGATGGCTGGGGCAACCACTGACACCTTTGCTGTTTGAACTGACCTATCATTTCGGAGGGCTTCTGGCGCACTACTCTGACGACAAAGGAAGGGGAGGGAATTCCCTGGCAGGCCAAGGGGGGTGGGGTGGGGGGGAATTCTGGTAACTCCACCTGGTTTAGCTGCTCTTGTAATCTGAGCTGTTATCAGAGATTCTGCAGCCCCTGCCTCAGGTCAAGTCCTTTGTCATAAAGATGGGAAATGCCTAGAGTGGATGGATTCTGGGAAGTCAAGAAAGGGGTCCCTTCACTAGTAGCTCAAACTTTTTATTTTTAAAAATTTGCCAGTCTTGGTGCTTGAACTCAGGGCCTGGCCAGTGTCCAGAGTGCATTCTCAAAGCTAGAGCTCTACCACTCGAGGCACAGCACCACTTCTGGTTTTTTTTTCTGTGTATGTGGTACCAAGGAATCGAACTCAGGGCTTTGTGCATGCTAGTCAAGCAATCTACCACTAGGCCACACTGCCAGCCCAAGCCTGTGAGACTCTTATTATCTGCAGTTAACCAGGAAAATGTCAAAGGTAGAGTGGGGGCTCAGTTGATACAGTGTTAGCATTGAGCAAAAATGCTCAGCGACAGTACCCAGGCCCTGAGTACAAACCCCAGATCTGGCACACATTCAAAAAAGAGTAAAGATGAGGAATAGTATGAGGTAGAAGGTGCAACAGTGTAAAATAATACATTCATATTTTGAGATATTCCAGTGTTTTGTAGTTATTGAAGTGATTTATGGAGAAAAATGAAAAACTTGATTTTCAATATTAATTCATACAAGGGCTGGATTTTAAGTCTCTTATATCAGTGAGGTAAAATTTTAGAGTCTGATGATAAATTGAGGAACAAGACACTTAGACATAGCCAAAATAAAGCTTGAGCATAAAGATTATCTATAGAATTAAATAGCAACTAGAGGGCATGTTATAATCTTCAGAGCTGGAGTAGGCTCATACCTGTTGATCTACATGGTTCGTTTGGATGTGACCCTTTCTTTTATTCTTTTTCTTTTTTTGCCAGGCCTGGGTCTTGAACTCAGGGCCAAGGCACTTTCCTCAGACTTTCTCAAGGTTAGAGCTCTACCACTTGAGCCACAGCACCACTTCTACCTTTTTTCTGTGTATGTGATACCAAGGAATAGAATCCAGGGCTTCATGTATGATAGGCAGGCCCTCTACCTCTAGGCCACACTCCCGGCCCCTGGACGAATTTCTAAATTAGAGAATGTCGTGACAGAAATAAGGTTGAAGGTGTGTGAGCTTAGTCTCCATGGTGAAAGAGATGCAGGTATTTGATTTCAGAAAGATAGAATTTATTTGGAATTAAGTAGTAGGTATAAGTTAAAATGAGTTTCATAAATTTAGGTAAAAGAAATGCTGAAGAATACAGAAAAGACTTGAAGTGAACTGAAAATATTAGCTGAGTCTAGATCTCAATATTCAGATTATAGCTTCCAAAATCTATTTTCTAGCCCAGTATGGTGGTTCACATCTCTCATCCCTGTGTTTGTGAAAATGAGGCAGAAGGAAGGAACAAGGAAGGAATGAAAGAAGGAAGAGTGGGAGGGAGAGAGAGAGTCTGAGATGGATTTGACTCTTATTTTGTCATATCTTTATTCAGTAGCTACTTTTTTTTTTTATAATGATGACCACCGGCTTGGAAATTCCTGAGAAAACCTTTAGCAATTTTATTATTATTGTAGCCTTTGGGTATGGGATTTTGATCAAGTCATAAACTCAGTGTTTGGGTCAAATATTTGGTTCATTCTCATGGAAAATCCTAAAGACTCAAAGGTAGTGTAAGTCTTCCAAAATCAAACTTAAATTCTATTCTTAGAACAATATGAAATACTAAGTAGGCAAAAAAACTTTAGATGTCATTTGCAGAAGGCTTTACTATATTAATGGTGCTTGTTCTGGGATTTAAAAAATGGCTGTAATTTAGCAGGTGAAGGGGAGGAAAGTAACTTTCCAGGCTTAGCAAATAGCATGTGGTGGGAACGATCTAGAAAGCTTCCAGTTCAGTTTGGTGCAGTAAGCATTCCCCTAGAGACACTAGAACCATGAGAGTGAAAAAAACAAAGAGGAAGAAAAAGAAAAACACATGTGTTAAATCAGTTTCACTGAAGGCCTTATTTCGTCATTCATCCTTCAGCATGTCTTATTACACAGTGTTGTAGTGCTCTTTTCCTCAGACTGTGTATTTAATTTAAAATGTGCTTTGGTTTGGCAAGTAGAATGTTAGCAAATATAAATGGGTGCTTGGGGCGTGTTTACAAAATCCAGTTTGCATGCACTTGTACCCTTTCAGTTGCCATGAAAGTAAGTTTAGGGTACTCTGCTACAGTATTTGGTAGAGATGGAGAACAGAGAATTGCCCTGCTGATGGTCCTCATTTAGACATTTAGAGGGAATCTAGCCCAAATTAGCAACTAATGCCCATGAAGCTACATACCAGTGTAAGAGGGAGCTAAATAAAATCAGACAGCTGAGCCTTACGAGGGAAAACAAAAAAAACTACACAAAAGGCTCATAGTTGTATGCCCCTGAAGTTGTATGCTTTGGGGTATTCAATGACATTTAAGTACAGAGATGCCTAAGGCAGAAGAGAATTGGAAGGGTTCCTTAGTGGTTGAAATGTTTGCATGAATTTTCAGAGGACTGAAAACTGAACCATAATAAGAAAGTCAGATAGAAGAAGAAAGAGTGAGGAGAAGAAATGTAAGAATAGTGATCAATGTTCATGTCTGAGTGAAAATTGACAGTTGACATGTTCTATAGGTAGCACTCTGGGCCCAGGCCCAGAGTTCAAGCCCCACAGCCTACAAAAAAAAAAAAAGTCATTGCTCCGGGAATGCTTGCCTAGCATGCATGAAGACCAGAGTTCAATTCCTCTGTACCACATACATAGAAAAGCCAGAAGTGGTTCTGTGCTCAAGTGGAAGAGACTTGAGGAAAGCCCAAGGACAGTGCTCAGGCCCTGACTTCAGCCCCAGGACTGGCAAAAACATAGTAATAATAATGCTTATTAAAAAGCATCAACTGATGATGAGTGGATCAACAAGTTGTGGTATTTGTACACAATGGAATTCTATGCTGCTGTCAGAAAGAATGACATCGCCCCATTTGTTAGGAAATGGAAAGACTTAGAAAAAATCATATTAAGTGAAGTAAGCCAGACTCAAAGGAACTTAGGCTCAATGGTTTCCCTCATTCGTCATAATCAGTAGAAACCTTGGGCTCTACTAACAGAGATCTGCAATAGAGCAAAATCTTGATACATAAGGCCATATAGTATGAAGCTAATTGAAAGGACCTCCAGGATATTGAAATAAAAGCCATATAACGAATGATTGTTGTCCTTAACATTCTATGTTGTCTCTCATCTTCTTTGCTGTCCCTTGGTTATCTCATATTGTTATAGTATCTCACTTTGTTATCTGATATATTGAATTTATTTGTATTTGGATATTTGAAATTTGATAGGGAAGGGGGGAAAACCAAGATGGGTGGGGGGTGTGGGGGGGAGGGAAATGGGTACCAAGACATGTGAAAGGATATCAATGTATGTGAATTAATGCACCTTCTATCTGGCAAATATCATGTAACCCTTTTACTAATTACAATAAAAAATAAATAAACACAGGACATATAGAATACCAGATAAATAAATAAATAAATAAATAGAAAGCATCAACTGAATACTGATAATTACATTAGTGTCCAGTGTCCATATAGAGTCACCAGTGATAGAGTAAGAGAGATTTCATTTTTTTGGATGTGAGACTTGAACTCAGAGCTTGGGGGCTACCCCTGAGTTCTTTTGCTCAAGGTTAGTTTTCTATCGCTTTGTGCCTCCAGTTCCTGTTGTATATAAGAGTCTCCCGGACTTTCCTTTCCTCCCCTGACTTGCTTCAAACCAAGACCCTCACATCTTAAGCTCCCAAGTAGCTAGGCATTAGCCACCAGCGCCCAGCTAAAAAGTACTTTTAAACAAATGTTAGCAGTGCTTTTCTCTAGAGAGACTAGGAGTTGTTATTGCAATATTAGGAATGCTTGTTGTGAGAATTATGGTCAAAGGAGTGGAACACAATAACATCTATATTTACATGAGAGGGCATCAAGAACTATTGTGACATTTATCAAGATAGTAATGGAAGTTTGTGCATTTGATATAAGGTTAGCAAAGTAACTCATACCAAAAGTATCAAAAGGCCTACCAAAATTTGGGAAGATGATAGAGGTAAAATAAGGTTTTAGTCTTATTTATTAATGAATATAATCTTCATTTTACCAAGTTGATAAATCACGAAATAGTGATGAAGTGACTTTGAAATATGAACATGAGGGTGAGAATTGTCACAAATCAGAAATGGAACAATGGCTTGAGTCCTAGAGTCAGAGCACCTGAATTTAAGCCCCACAACTAGCACAAAATAAAATACTGACTGGATGCAATCCATGCATATTTTTACTGAAGCAGAGGTACAATCAGATGAGCTTTGGATCAAATACTTCTGGTTATTGTACAACGAATGGATTTAAGAAAAACAAATCCAATATAGCACATGACTTCAGTAGATTATGCAGGAGGAATTCTTTGCTCCATCCAGCACATCTACATTCTTGTTTTCTTCTTGTTTACTAGGACACTATTATACAAGATTAATGTTACTTCTGCCTCTTATGTGACAGATAAATATATATTTAAATTTGACTTTGAAGGCACCAGAGATCCTCATTGATATTTTAGAGAAGATGCCTGGTCTGATAAATGTTACAAAGGAATCATACAACTTGAGCACTTGCAAAGCTAATAGTAAGTATCTACTTGATTAACAATGAAAGCCTTGTGTGTACATATTTGTGTGTTTATGTATATATTTATGTACATGTGCACTTATGTGTTTTTTTTCCAGAGATAGAAGTTCAAGGGTTTCATTTCAATAGGTTTTTTTGGTCAGTCCTGGGGTTTGAACTGAGAGGCTAGGCACTGTCCCTGAGCTTCTTTGCTCAAGGCTAGCAAGCACTCTTATCACAGTACCACTTCTGGCTTTTTCTGTTTATGTGCATACTAGGCAAACATTCTACCACTTAGCCACATTTCCTGCCCCCTTGTTTTATTTTAATGAAAGTTTATTCACCCTATTCAAGTACACTGGGAGGAAGCTAAATGTGAGAAAGATTGAAATGGAAGAAAAGAACTAAATTGCACAACTTACCTATCTGTATATTAAAAAGAATAATCTTAACTGGAAAGACTAAATTATCATGGATAAACAGGCACTGAATGGTAAGTAAGAAGGTTTTTTTGTTTGTTTGTTGTTTTTGTCAGTCCTGGTGCTTGAACTCAGAGCCTGAGCACTATTCTTGGGCTTTCCTCAAGGCCAGCATTCTATCACTTGAGCCACAGCACCAACTTATGGCTTTTTCTGTGTATGTGGTACACAGGACTGCATGCATACTAAACAAGCACTTTACCACTAGGCCAAACTCCCAGCCCATAAATAAAGAGTTCCTAAGACCGCTATTCACTCTCTCTAAAATAAAGGCTTTGTAGATAGAAAAATTACAGAAGTCAGAATAAAAAAATCCATTTTAACCCTGGAAAGCTCTTTAAAATTAAAGGATAACCAGGAGACAAGGGATGCACAAGTAATTCTCCATTTATCATTGAGAGAAAATGGAGTATGGAGATTAGACATCAATAAGTATGAAAGGAATCTTTTCAAGATTTCCTGAATGAATTCTTCAGTGTATGATGAAGTGCAATGATATAATATTGCAGTAATTCACATGGATTCTTTAAACTGCTTAGGGTCTGCCTGGTATAAATTGCATAAACTTGTCAATTCTCTCTTTGTCTCAGTTTCCTTATTTCTAAAATAATACTGAGAAGAAGAATGCTCCTTGGGGGCCAGGAGTTTGGCCTACTGGTAACCTGCTTGCCTAGCATGCACGAAGACCCAGGTTTGATTCCTTGGTACAACATACAGAGAAAGAAAAAGCCACAAGTGGTGCTATAGCTCAAGTGGTAGAGCTCTAATCTTGAGAAAGCCCAGGGACAGTGTTCAGCTCCTGAGTTTAAGCTCTGTGGACTGGCAAAAAAAAAAAAGGAATAATAATGCTCCCATAAGGAGAATGCACAGAACAGTATGCATCAAGTGGTCTGTCATTTTTTGTTGTTTGTTTTTCTTTCTGTTATTGTTTTAACTAAGGGTTTGGCTGCTGTCCCTGAGCTTTTTTGCTTAGGAATAATGTTCTACCACCTTGGGTCACAGCTCCACTTCTGATTTGCATTAGTAAATTGGAGATAAGAGTCTTATGGACTTTTCTGCCCAGGCTGGCTTCGAACCTTGATTCCCAGATCTTAGCCTCCTGAGTAATTAGGATTGCCAGGCCACCTCTGCCTGGTTATGCTCTGTGTTTTTATTCAATAGTGATTACTCAGGAAGCACATTCAAAATGTTATGATTAAGTTCAAACGGATCTAAGAATAATTGAACTGGGCCTAAGTCTAATTCATACAAGGTAGTTGCACTTCCCTTTTGATAGCATTATGAGCTTGTTCTATAGAGATACGTTATTCTCCTAAGATACCTCATTCCATCCTTAGGCCTGAAACAGTGGTAGTAGAATCCAGTGTGGAGTCCTTGGGGAATCCGATGCCAGGGAAAGAACATGGGAGTCTGTGTTGTCTAAGTACATACGAAGTCTGCATCTGAAAGTTGGAGGATTTAAGTAACTTGTTCATTGGCACTGTTTTACTGTCTGTAAAATGAGGCCATTATGTTATGGATTATTTTCCTGGATGCTGTATGTAGTGGCACTTTGGCTGTATGAATTGTAAAGTCATATTTTCTTTTTTGTGGATCCTGGGGCTTAAACTCAGCTCAAGGCTACCACCCTACCCTTGAGCCAAGCCCCACTTCCCGTTTTCTAGAGGTTAATTGTAGAGTGTCAGGTCCTTTAGTACCCCAGCTGGCTTTGAACCTTGATCCTCAGATCTCAGCCTCTTGAGTAGCTAGGATTATAGGCGTGAGCCACCACACCTGGCTTAAAGTCATCTTTTCATATAGACTTTTGATTACTGAAATATGCATACTCTGCCCTGTACTGAAGTAAAAATGAGAAAAGAAAGTGACGACTTTTCAATATGTCACAATTTCTCAATTCAGATTACTTGTTGCCTTTGTATGGTGATAAGAAAAAAACATTTTACATACATAAAAATCATTCCAAGTAAATAATGTAAAATAGTTGGGTAATTACAGAGAAGCAAATTGAAAAGTATATTTTTGTAATGAGTTTCTGATGTATTATAAGTCAATGATTTTCATGCAATGGAGAGCTATGTATCCAGCAAGACTTATTAAGATGATAGCCACATGATAGGCATAAATCATACATTAGGTTTTCCTCACATTAATGCATGTTAAAAATAATTCAAAGATTTCCTGTATATCATAATTTCACTAATGAATTATTTTAGCATTGATCATTATACTATCTTTGCTCCCCATATTTCAAATACGTGAGACATTTAGCTGATGATTGTAATTCATTTAGGGGTCACTCACGTTACCCAGAAATTCTGATAGGGCCAATTCCTTTTCACTATAGCTTTGAGTTAAATGTTCTTTGTGATTTGAATGAATGAAATGTAACTTTGTCTTGGTCAGCCAATCACATAGATTCTTTCAGAGCTTGTATAAAAAGAGTTCAGACTTTTTAAGACAAAATGATCACAGTACTGAGAATGAAAGGGGTTATTCTTTTCCTTTTTTCTTGTTATTTGGCCTGAAAAAACTAAATGAATACTCTTCATTGTTTCAGTTTCATTGTTCTCAGATAGAATCCTTGATATAACAAAAGCAATCTTAGAAAAGGAATTTTGGTCTCTAATTTCTTGGTGCAGACTTTTACAGCTCAAGTCAGCTTTTTCCATCCATTACTTCTTCAATCAATACTACCTCTACATAGTTATTATCTGTGTATGCTATATCCTCACACCATTTCCCCTTCACTTTCTCAGCTACTATCACACCAAATTAGCACTTCTCTAAATAGCCCTCATTCTTTTTTGCTCTATCTGTCCATTCATTACGCTCAGCACTAGAACTTTTCCCTTTTTGTTTTGCCTCACTATCTTCTCCTCCTAAAGGTAGCTAAAAAATTGACACAGGAATCATTTTGTCTAGCAAGTTTCTTTATACTATCATGTCTAGCCTACATAGAAATACAAGTATCTGTCTATCCTAATAATCATACTGCATAGTGTTTCTTTTTTAATTACAGTACAGCCAGACTAGCTGGGCAATATTACTCTTACCATCTCTATTATAACACAAAAGTCAAATCTAGGTGAACTTATACACAGATGAGACCTAAGAAAGAAGAGTAATAAGTCATTTTAACTGACAAATTTTGATCACTGAAGTATTTTTCCCCAATCTAGAAAAGAGCAAAACAGATGTGGAAAGTAAATAAATATAATGACCCTAACTGGTAGGGAATGTTCAGATTATAGCCAGCTGTTGAAAGAGAAACACAGATCTGCACATTCATTTGCAAATTATTATATAAATGAAAGAATAACTGATGAATTACTCCCAGCAGATGTATCATTATTGTCAGATATTGGAACATTACCTAGAAAAGCAGTGAGTCTGATTTTCATAAGCTCACATCTCTCTGGGGGTTGGGGAAAAGGAAGAAATAGGCAGAGTTATCTCTATGCTGGCTTCAGATGTTTATTACTTCATTAATAAGACATTTTTTAAAATTTTTATGCAAGGTATTCTAAACTACCTCAGATGCTTTTGTCATGACCCCAGACAACTCTGAATTGACCCCTCTGAGAATTCCTTCTGCGTAGACAGAAATGCTTGTAAGCAATGATATAGACAACATTGCGTGGATTATAATATTTCTTTCTGCTAGGTATCACTACAGTCTCTAGCTCAATGGGACTGCTTTTTCCTTGAATATTTAATTTTAAACCCTGCAGGTTCACTTACAGAACAAAATCAAATCTTCACCTCATTCCTAACATCTCAGAGGGTTTACATATGTCCTAATTACTTCTTCTTATATGTACCTGCTTATATTGAATTCTCTTCCTAACCTACATCCTATTTCTTGCGTCTATTGTCTGCTTTCCACATTAGCTTGATCTAGATTTGTAACTTAAATACAGCTGTCAGACATACAGAAATCTAAGTATGAATTTCAATTTTAGTAGTCCTGTCTATATATTATGTTGCTAAGCATTCTTTGTCCCTGGCTTCTCCTCCTCCTCCTCCTCCTCCTCCTCCTCCTCCTCCTCCTCCTCCTCCTCCTCCTCCTCTTCTTCTTCTTCTTCTTCTTCTTCTTCTTCTTCTTCTTCTTCTTTTTATTGTCAGGGTAATGTACAGAAGGGTTACAGTTAAATTTGTCAGGTAGTGGGTACATTACGTCTCAAATACTGATACCCCTTCTGCTTTTGTCCCTTTTTCCCTCGTCCTTCCCCCTCCCAATCATCTTGTTTTTCCCCTTTACTTCCCTATTTCAAATAAACAAGTAAATGTATATGCAATATACCAGGTAACAAAGTCAGATACAGTGATAACATGAGTGAGATAAGCTTTAAGGGGAAAAAAAAGAGAAAAGAAATACCTGTACATAGCACATTAAGAACAACAATCACAAAATAAACCTTGTTTCCCTATCCTAGAGTTCTTTTCACTTAATCTCATCCTATATGGCCATATGTACATAGATTTTGAATTATTGAAATCCTCTGCTAGGAGAATCCTAGATATGTCCTAATTATTACAAAAGAGGGAATGTCTATTTTTAATGACCAAGTTTCCCCATACCATTTCTAGTATTTAAGAACATCAACAATTACTTTCTTTTCATTAGGTTGGATGTTTCAGCTCTTTGGATTGATCTGTTTGTTCTCAAATGCACCAAAGTATTTGAGAATTGGAAGGGGAGTAGGGATCAAATATGGGGTTATTTCACAAACATAAGTGGTTGAGTTATTTTCCTCAGTCTTTCCCCAAGAAGATAGGTAACTGTCTATAAAAATAGAATTTCATTTCTCTTTCATTATTTAAATAAAAGAAGATACAACTGGATTTATAAAGAAAATGTGTTTGACAAGCAATTAACCTGAGTGGCTTTTCACAACAAACTGATAGAACAACTTTAGTTGAATATGCATAAAATAGATATGACTTTCCTAAATACAGAGTAGAGAAGTGGCTTAATGTTCCTGTAAAAATTCTCATCACGATAAAAGATCTCAGATGGCAGGGGTACTACACTTTTCTCCTATTGTTGCTTTTTTGTGAACCATGATTCAATCAAAGAAAGTAAGAGATTCCAAGTATTTTACAAATGTAAACCATAATTTTGGTGGGCCTTTTACATTTTCACATGAACTCAGATTCTCATGGGAAACTTATTCTGGTATAAAATAGCGTAGTCTAATTCCTTGAGGAACACAGAACCTGTTTTGTTTTGTATTGTTTTGTTAATTACCAGCCGGGGCTTGAACTCATGGCCTGAGCACTGTCCTTGGGCTTTCTCAAAGCTTGAGCTCTACCACCTGAGCCATAGCACTACTTGTGGCTTTTTTTGTATATTTGGTTCTGAGAAATCAAACGCAGGGCTTCCTGCATGCTAGAAACACACTGTACCACTAGGCCAAACTCCCAGTACCCTTTGCAAGCAAATTTTAAGTGAATTTTTTGTGACAAGATATTGGAAAAAAAGGAGCAGTATATATCTTTAAAAATATTTCACTTTTCCCATCTATTCATACAGTGAATTAAATTTACTTAATGCATTAAAATTACCTAATGCATTTTGGAGTGAACTCACCTTAGTTATCCTGTATTTTTTGGTTTCAATTTCTAATATTTTAATTCTATAATGATACATTGGTTTTGATTAGTCATATTAGTCTATATATTTCTTCCTGTGCACTGCCTATTACGTTCTTTGTTCTTATGAGGTTAAAAGTCCATGAAACTCACTCGGAGTGTTGCTTCATTTTCCAGACTCTGGAAAAATTTATAGTGTTATGGGCTCCTTAAATGTTTAGAGAAGATCTCCATGTGAGAAAATCTGTAGCTTTTAAAGTTTTGAGAGATTTGCTCTTTGACACTTTTACTTCTACTACAATATGCTGACTTTTAGAATATCTGTTTTATATTTAGGTTCACCTTTTTTTTTTGGCATGGAATTTAGAATTGTCCCATACTTTCGGTTTCTTTGAAATTATAGTTGTTTTCTAGTTATTAGTGCCTATTTTATCATTTTTATTTTCTACTATTTGTAGGATAGCAAGTAATTCATTGCAGGTTTTATTTTTTGTCAGTTGTGAGCCTTGAACTTAGGGCATGGGTGCTGTCTCTGAGTTCTTTTGGTCAACGACTAGTCCTCTACACTGTGAGCCAAAGCTTCACTTCCTATTTTCTGGTTGTTAATTGGAGATAAAAACCCGTGGACTGGGGCCCGGGAATTTGGCCTAGCGGTTAAAGTGCTTGACTAGCATGCACAAAGACCCGGGTTCGATTCCTCGGTATCCCACATACACAACCAAGCCGGAAGTGGCAGAGACAAGACTGCGACGGCGACAGAGAGCGAAAGAAGCGAGCTGAGCTGAAGTGAACAGAGCCCAACCAAGTGGTGGCCGGCGCGTGCGGGAGCGAGCGAGAAGGGGCCAGAGCGAGCAGAGCCAGGAGCAAGTGAGAGCTGGCTGGGCCGGAGCGAGTGGGGCCAGGAGCAGGGCCGGGCCGGAGCGAGCGGGGCCTGAGCTAGAAAGAGGGCCTAGCCGGGCCGGAGTGACCGGGGCCAGAAAGAGAAAGGGGCCAAAAAAAAAACCCGTGGACTTTGCTGTCCAGGCTGGCCTCCTCCTGAATTAGGATTATAAGCGTGAACCACCATTGCCAGGCAACTTTATGGTTTTATTGACTTCTTTTTCAGGACAGCTAGTCATACATTGAAAAATTTCTTCTATTTTTTTATTACCGATGTCTAATACATTTTTCTACACTCTTCCTTCTTTGAGGTTTTAAAAAATCTTTTGTAAATATCCAACCATTCTTGGATATTACGTTTTATATCTTCTATTCTGTTTTTCTCTAGATTACACTTCAAATGTTTCTGTTGACTTTCTTTCTTCTTTCTTTCTTTCTTTCTTTCTTTCTTTCTTTCTTTCTTTCATTTTCTTTCTTTCTTTGTCATTGGTGCCTCATAGCACCACTTCTGGCTTTTTCTGTGTGTGTAGCACCTGGAAATTGAACCTAGGGCTTTGTGCATGCTAGGAAAGCACTATCCGACTAGGCTATGCTCCCAGATCTCTGTTGACATTTTTCAAACTCATTGTTTGCTTAATCTTAATGAACATATTCAACCATTTTTCTTAAAGTTTCTTTGATTTGCAATATTATTTTATTTCTTCATAGAGTTTAACTAACTTCATGTTGTTTATGTTGACTCCTTACCATATTTATGACAGTTGTTTTAAATTCTTGATCTGCCCAATTATTTATTGTGTTTCTCCGATCCAAACCTTGTTCTGTTTTTGTCTTTGCAAGCATAGTCTTTTTTGTTTTGATATACCTTGTACTTTTTGAAGAAGCATAGGCATAATATATTGAATAAAAGGAATTGAGGTAAATTTTAGAGTGAGGGGTTAGGCTATTCTTGCTGTTTCTTTTCTTTCATAATTGGATCATGGGGCTTGAACTTGGGCCTGGGCACCGTCCCTGAGCTCTTCAGCTCAAGGTTACCTCTCTACCAGTCCCACTTCCCATTTTCTAGTGGTTAACTGGAAATAAGAGTCTCTCATTCTTTAGTGCCCACGCTGGCTTTGAACCACAATCCTCAGATCTTAGCCTCCTGAGGAGCTAGGATTACAGGCTTGAGCCACCGTGCCTGGCTTTGCTGTTTCTTTGAATTTTAGTTAGTTCAAATATAAATCATTCTTTATTATTGCCCTAGTTTGTACTTCTCTGTCACCTTTGGGCCTCTCTAGATCCTTCATAAATAAGATCTTAGGAAAAAGTTTTCTGAATTGTGTTTCCATATTATTGCACTGCTAATGTATTAGGGCTTGACAACAATAGGGGAGATAACAGTGTGGAAGAGGGGAGGATTTCACAGATCCATCTGATTTTGGTCTGTGGTTTTATTAGAAGAAGGGCAGTTACCCTTAAGAGAAGTGTATAGGTTACATAGAACTTGCTTGGCATTTGTCTTCCTCCTGAAAAAGCTAGGGCATATTAGAGTTAAAAGAATTTTTTCGTCCCAGAGATCAATTGTGTTCTTTTGAACTTGAAATCAGTTAGTCTCTGGTGAAATAGTTGCTCTTGTAGACAGGCCTTGTTAAGAGCAAAATGTTCTGGGAGTCCTTCAAAATGGCTGATTGTCCCCTTTCCTATTCAAAAAAATAGGACAGAATTTGTTTTCCCTATCTTCATTGTGAGAACCAGGTAGAATTCTTGGAAAAATTCACACAAGTGTGAGTGGAGCCACCTGGAGTGTTTAACTTAGAGGTGCTCAAACTGAGTCATTCTTTTTCTATGTGTAAGGTTATGTATTTTTTGCCTCTAGCAGGTTTTGTTAGATTTTTTTACATATTTCATGTAGCAATTTCAATAATAGCTCATTTCAGATATTCTGCATTTTTGTCTTATCAATCTGATAGGTCTTTAAAGATTTTTTTAATATTTAGCACAAGAAGATATGCCACTTTTATTAAGCTTTTTGTTTTGTAAAATTTTACTAACACATAATGCAATTTTGTAGTGATGTATGCACATTTGAAAATACATTTTTGTTGATAGTTTCAAAAAAGGATCCTCATTAATTGCATTTAAAATTTTTATTTTCTTTACTTCATATTTCATTAAGTCATGGTTTCTGTTATATTTTTATTTGTCCAACATATTCCACCATTTAAAATATATTGTCGCATTTTAGGATATAAATGCAGAATTTTATGTTCATTATATTTAAATATTGCATAAATAAAAAATACCATTCTTTTTCCATGTATAACAAATTGACAGTACTGAACTTAGCTTCTATAGTATTAAAATTAAGGGGGAATTCTTACATTTGCAAAGCACTTGATACAATGCACTGTATAATCTTATTTTATATAATTTATAAGTTTCCCCAATTATAGTAGTAATATCCAAACGAGCATGTATTTCCTATAATTACTCCTTTATTGTTTTAGACTGTGTGTGTTTTCTATTTGTTTAATATTAATTTTTCATAAAAATTGGTAAAATTTCATTTTCTTTTGTTTTCCCTCAATCTATTTTTTTTGCTTATATATTTGGCCATACTGTCTTCGTACCTCTTAATATAATTGAACTTCTGCATAATATATGTTCTTTATTTTCTATTTTTTATTGTACTTAATTGAAGTGTTACATTATATTTGCCAAATAGAAGGTGCATTACTTCATAGTGATATCCCTTCTCATGTTTTTGTTCCCATTTCCGTCCCCCCAACACATCCCTCTTCTTGTTTTCCCCCTTCCCAATCCTATTTCAAATAGACAAATAAGCATATATTCAATATAACAGATAACAAGGTAAGATACTGTAACAAAATGAGATAACCATGGGACAGCAAAAGGGATGAGAAATAACATAGTACATTAAGAACAACAATCACAGATTATACAGCTCTTGTTTCCATATCCTGGGGGTCCTTTCATTTAGCCTCATCCTATATGGCCTTATGTATCTAAGTTTTGTCCTATTGTAGACCTCTGCTAAGAGAGTCCAAGGTGTATACCAATTATGACAAATGAGGGAAACCATTGAGCCTATGTTCCTTTGAGTCTGGCTTATTTCACTTAATATGATTTTTTCCAAGTCTTTCCATTTCCTTACAAATGGAGCAATGTCATTCTTTCTGATGGCAGCATAGAATTCGATTGTGTATAAATACCACATCTTGTTGATGCAATCATCAACTGAGGGGCATTTAGGGTTGGTTCTATATCTTTGTTATGGTAAATAGTGCTGCAGTGTATGTTCTTTATTTTTTTGTTTACAATTAGGACAAATGATATGCAGGAAGCATGCAATTCAGAACCAACTAAATGCATTTGGTTAGGAACTAATGTGACTTCACTTGACTTTTCAGTAAACTCCTCAAACTTAATTTTGTGCACAATTTATATTGACAACTATTCTCCTTTTTATCTGTTATTTCCTAACTGAATGCATTTTTTAGTATAATTTTGTCTGTTGGGATTTTGATTTATCCCTATTTCTACTTTTCAGAATCAAACAGAATCTAGATATACTACCTTTGCCAACCTTTGTTTGATTCCATTCTAGTTTCATAAACAAGAATATGACTGGATTTGATATCCTTAGTTGTAGCACATTTAAAAAGAAGCTCAATATGTGTATTTGAGATCAGCATTCAATGGCTTACTCTGGATGTTTCTTCACACTCCTTGACCTTCGATACTTTTAGCATTTTCTCCTGTATTTTGTGTTTTGATGTTTGAAATATTTTATCACTTACAAACATGTATTTTGTGTTGCTATCTCTTTTCTATATCTTAGCTTGAGGATATATTTTGCAATGAATAGGGAACACTCAAATTTAATCAGCTACATTAAGCACGAAAGTTTCTCAACTGGGAATTTTATTTGAACTTGTCATGGACATAAATTGTTTATATTTTACTCACTATTATTTGATGTTCTAAGAAGTCCTATACCATTCGGTAAAACAAACTGCTAAGCTTACATAGGGACAGCTACCTATTTTAAGGACCTACAAAATGAAATTGGATTATCCCTTGTTAAAAAAGCAGGGAATCTTTTCTTTTCTTTTTTCTTTTTTTTTCTTATCTCTCTCACCCACCATTGTGTTTTATATGTGCTGTGTAATGATATGGTGCCTTGGTGATAAGGATTGTCATTAGCAATTTCAGACTACAAAGTCCTTCCCTGCCATATACTGTACCAATAATATATACATAGAGTAAGTAACACTTCCTTGCTCAGGCCATGAAAAAGGGAAAGCCTGGAAGTAATGTGTGTGGCAGAGGGGAGAACAAATTATAGCCTATCCTGTGCAGCCAAATGAGCAACAGAATTGTCGCTTCACCATATAATGAGTGATTGTTGTCCTTAATGTACTATGTTATCTTTCATATCTTTCCTTTCCCTTGATTATCTCATATTGTTACAGTATTTCAATTTGTTATGTGATATATTGGATATATGCGTATTTGGTTATTTGAAATTGGATAGGAAAGGGGGGAAAACAAGATAAGGGTGGGGGTGGGGGGAGGGAAATGGGGACCAAGACATGAGAAAGGGTATCAATGTATGTGAAGTAATGCACCTTCCATCTGGCGAATGTAATGTAACCCTTCTATTTAATTACAATAAAAATTATATGGAAAAAAAGTAAAACAAGATGAAGGTGAAGAACAAATGTGAACATGTGTTTATAAGACTATACATGAGAAATATGACTGAGGCTTGGTCTATACAGGTGTAAAATTCGATTGTAAAACCTATTGAAAAAACAACATGGGGTTATTGATCCTAATAATTTATATACATGGAGCAACAAAATGCAGTGGCACTGACTTGGAAAGGGAGAAAAGGTGATTAGGATCAATGATTAGGATCATATGAAATATAGATATGCTGAAATGAATCCTGAATCCACTCTTGTACAATAAATATATGCTAATATAAAGAATACATATGACATGATTATGTCATCTCACCAAAAAAAAGAATTGTGGCTTCAAACCAAGGAATATGTCCTATTGCCTTACTAAATAGAATTTACAAAGCAAAGCTCAAATATAAGATTATTAATAATTTCAAGAAGTTGTCTTGAGAACATTAGACTTAAAGCACACCTTGAGTGATGGCATTATTAATGGCATGTACATAAGTTGAGATGTATGTTAAAAGAAATGTTCAGGAAAAACATGCATCTCATGGATGTCAGATACAAAGTATTAACCCTTACCCACATACTAAGGTTTCACCACTGTTATTTCTGTTGGCCATGGTGACCTAGTCTATTCTATATGGTTTATGTCTATCATCTTTGTTCCAAATCCATCTGTATATGAAGCAAATTTAGACAAATTTAGGGGCAAGAAATTTATAGGAAAATACTTTCATCTCTAACAACTTAGATAAAATTATTCTAAAGTGGATTATTAACGTAAATATAAAATAAAGTAGTACAAATATTAGGTTTTTAGTATAGAGGGCAATTTTTAGGATTTGGGCTTAGACTAATTCATAGACATGATATCAAAGGAATGGTCTATCATATTACAGAAATAGCAAACTAAGCTTTTTAAAAAAATAATATTGAACTAGTCACAATAGCCAAGCTACAGCAACAGCTCAGATGCTTTACAGGTGATGAATGGACTAAGAAAATGTGGAACATGTACACAATGGAATATTATTCAGCTATATAAAGAATGAAATTATGTCATTTGCAGGGAAATGGATAGATCTGGAAGTCATCATATTAAGTGAAGTAAGTTAGAAGCTTACTCAGAAGCTGAGAGGTCACATTTTCCCTCATATAGATGTTAGCCTGAAATATAAGCATATGATGTGCCTAGTATGCAATATATGCATGTGTGAGTTGCCATGGTGAAACTTGAAACTTAGGGTCTAGATACTAGGGGGGATAGGGAAAGTGAATAAGGAATTCAGAAAAGTAGAGTCATGTGAAAAACAAAAAAGGCAAATTAAGGAGACTGATTTAGGCAGAGCAGGGGAAGGAAAGTTAAAGAGAAATGTTTACAATCAAAATCTAGTGTATATGAAAGTAGACTAGTTAGAATGAAACACCTTTGAACAATTACTGATGCCAATAAAATATAGAAAAAAGGCATAGCTCTTTGAATCCCATGGAGAAAATTATAAGATAAGATAGAGACAAGGAAAAATATTGCAAACTATATACATAATAAAAGGTTTTTAAAGTACAATATATGTGCAGCAACAAGAGAACGATTAACTAATTAGAAATGGACAAATTATGACACAAAAAGACATTTCACTGATAATAATACACAGATGAAAAATAAGCACAGAAAAATACGTTCAACATCATTAGCTACTAGGGAGAAGTAAATTAAAATCATAAGCTAGGGATTTAACACTTTCTCCTCTTTTGTAGTACAATCAAATCCAATTTATGGACTATCATATGCTCTAACAGGGTACTTACTCCTTACTAGGTGATGCATAAATACTTCCTGAATAGCTTCTAATAGATTTCTGAGTATATTTATAACATGGACTAAAAATTAATAAATTTACTTTCCAGGTACTGATGGCTCATCTCTATAGTCTTAGCTAGACAGGAGGCTGAGCTCTGAAGATTGTGATTCAAAGCAATGACAGAACAGAATATCTATGAAACTCTTAACTCCAATTAGCCACCCAAAAGACAAGTGTGACTTAACTGGCTTAAGCAAAACAGTTAAGAGATAGCACCCGGGCCCAGAAATCAATCCTTAGTAATGGCACTCCACCACCCATATCCACAGTACACAAATTAATTGGCAATGTATTAAAACATAGATATTACAAAGAAATCTGATCACATGTTATCACTAGGAAATAAATATTCAGATATTGTTCCCTCGATATTTGAGTTATTTGGGTAACATCTTATCCCTCTAACATTAAATTTGTTTTCCATATTTAATGATTACCTGCACAAAAATATATTTCCTGATTGTGGGATGGATAATGAGGTAGAAAAGTATCCTTGTCAAAAACAAGTTTGGAAGTTTGAGTTTATATAGGTTTGAAAAAAGAGAAAGAGTACTGCAAAGATATTCTACTAAAAAAAAAACACATTGATTGAGTGCAATCTGCCCATAGAGAACTTCAGTAGTCAAACCCTATGAGTTCATGGTAAAAAAATATTTTATACCTCAGTATCAACCTCTGGCCTAGACATGTCATTCCATCTCTCTTAATTTTGATTCTCTCTTTCTCTCTCTTTTTCTTTTTGCCAGACTTGGGCCTTGAACTCAGGGCCTCAGCACTGTCCTTGGACTTTCGTCAAGGCTAGTGCTCTACCACTTTAGCCACAGCACCACTTCCAGTTTTTTCTATGTATATGGCATCGAGAACTTGAACCCAGGTCTTTGTGCATGCTAGGCAAGCACTCTACCACTAGGCCAAACACTCGGACCCTCTTTTTTAATTTTTTTTTTCTGTTAGTCCTGAGGCTTGAATACTGGGCCTTGTTTCTGTCCCTGAGATTTTGTGCCCAAGGCTAGTACTCTAACACCTGAACCACAACACTACTCCTGGCACTTTTGGTAGTTATTTGGACATAAGAGCACCACTGGTTTTCTTATCTGCACTGGCTTCAAACTGGAGTCTCAGCATCCTGAATAGCTAAGAATGGTTCCCATTGTCGCTGGGGTCTTTATTATAGGCTTTTATGCTTTTATTTTATTTTTCTTTCTATTTTTGATCTCAATGCTTGGAATCTGGGCCTTAGCACTGTCCCTGAGCTCTTCAGCTCAAGACTACTGCCCTACCCGTTGAGCCACAGCACCACTTCTGGGTAATTGGAGATAAGTCTCATGGACTTTAGTGCCCAGGCTGGCTTTGAACTGCGATCCTCAGATCTCAGCCTCCTGAGTAGCTGGGATTACAGGCATGAGCCCCTGAATCAGGCTTTTTAAAAAACAAAACAGAACAAAAAACAAACAACAAAGTTTCTAAAGAATATCTTAGGGAAAATACTTGAAAGCCTGAAATCAATAGGAAAATATAATTTCAAATTGTTCCCTACTTTGCAAAAGTTGGACTAGAGCAGAAGCATAAGGGAATTTTTCTGCAAAAGGGAGAATCTAACTATAAATCTTGTGAAGATCAGGAATAACACAGGTTTGGAGCTAGTCCCAACTGATATACAAAGAATACATAAAACCTGTGGTATAGATCTTGAGAGTTCACGTTCTGTCCAAAGAAAGTATCTAGTTTCATTTAGTTTTTCTATTTTATTTTGCCTTCAGTAATGTTAACACAGCGGAACATAAAGGAAAGTGTCAAAAGGAATACTGGTTGAAGACAGTCCTACTCATTAGGCAAAACATGAGCAATAGTCTAGCATTCTGATATAAAGAACTAAAACCAGAATACTGTTTAAATTTTACTCCTACCCAGAACTTCCTAATTGGGAATTTTATGAAGACATGGTGTTGATTTTAATATACTTCCCATTATTTTTTCTCAGTTATGGGTCTTGAACTCACAACCTGGGAACTAGTCTTGAGGTTTTTTACTCAAGGTTAACATCCTACCACAGTGAGCCACAGCTCTACTTTGGTTTTCTGGTGGTTAATTGGAGGTAAGTGTCTCATAGACTTTCCTGTCTAGGCTGAATTGGAACTGCTATCTCAGATCTCAGTCTCTTGAGTAGCTACAATTACAGACATGAGCCACTGGCATCTGGCTACGCAGTAGTTTTTTTGGTTCACTGTAGATACAAATAAATGTACTGCTTTGGGCATGAATCCAAAAGCAAAGAATAATGACTTTGAGACACATATCTTCTTGGACTGTTGAAAACTAGAAGAAAAGGTTTTATTTTATTTTTCTGATAAAATAGGCATGTATATATTAGGAACTAGAAACAGAAGCCATACATATGAGTATTTATAGTAAAATAAAAATATCAAGCACAGTTAGACTGTTCTTACAGTGGGTTGGTAGGCAGAACTTCTGATTGAGCTTGGGGGATATGCTTTCACCCACCTCTGTTTTATAGGTATTTCAGTAGGAAAACATTCGGAACTGCAATGAAGGTAGGTAACGTTTTCCTTAGTTACAAGCATTTCACACTATTGTCATTACTCATATTCAAGGCAGAGAGGACAATAATTCTAACATTAGACTTCCGTGAAATGTAAGAGAAGATAAGCAAATGCAGTGGTATGTCTTCATAATTTCCATATAGTTTTCAGTAAATTGTGAAAACTGTCATTTATTGAGAGTAGTGGTACTCTTGATCAGAATGCACAAATGATCCACACCAGGAAGGCTTGTGGAAACACATTGCTGGGCCTTCTTCACTCCAAGCAGTTCTGCTTTAGTACATTTTTATTCTTATTTTTTTGCCAGTCTTGGAGCTTGAACTCGGCCTGGGCACTGTCCTTCGACACTTTGCTCAAGGCTAGTACTGTGCCATGTGAGCCACAGAGCCACTTCTGGCTTTTTCTGAGTGTGTAATCCCAAGGAATCAAACCCAGTGCTTTGTGAATGCTAGGTGAGCACTCTACCACTAGACAACACTCCCGGCCCATGCTTTAGTACATTTAAGACAGCACGGCAATCACATTTTGGGGAAAGGTGTTGAGACTTTGTATTACTAGTGTAGCGCTGGCTGTCCTGGGCTCACTGTGTGAGGTTGGTCTTCCTTGTTTTACCTACAGACAGGATTGTAGGTGTTTAACATCAATATACTTGCTCTAGTACTTACTTGGATTTCTAACTAACATCTAGGTGTTGCCCAAACTCCAAGTCCTGAAAAAAATACTGTTTTAGAACAATGCTTCCTAATTCTAGCAACATTCCCATCAATTGAGTCATAGATATGATTACTGCCACAAGGTCTTTTTATTGTGTAAGGGAACTTGGGTCGATCAGTGGTTCCATCAGTTTGTTCTGGACTGACCAACTTCCTAAGACAGAAAGGTTCTCCAAAACATGGGAGAGCTGGCTGTGGAGTCAAGGGCCCTAACTTACTACTTCTATTTTATGGAAAAAAGTGATGAAGTTTGCCTTGACTTTATCTAACCAGTTCCTTGATCCAGGGAGAAGAGTTGTGAGTCAGTTGCTTGAACTCACTTAACATGCCAGACAACATAAATATTTTCTATGTTTACAATATAGAATAGGGCTTTAGAAACTATGCAGTGAAGAGTGGAGAAAGTACAAGCTTTGGAGTTGGGCAGAGAGTGTGTGTGTGTGTGTGTGTGTGTGTGTGTGTTTCCTTCCTTCTTTACTGAAAAAGATATAAAGAAAATTTTATAGACGAAATTTGTTTCTACACAAGGCAAAAAAAAATATTTCAGGACAAAGGCTCAGCATGAGCAAATGCCATCACTTTAAAATGACATGGTTTGCAGGAATAAGTACAGGATAATAGTGTCATGTGCATATAATTAGAGGTAATATGTAGTTTAATTAGCACCTCAAGGAAACATGATAACCTGTTAGGAATTCTTAACTTCTATTTTAGAAAATTACAGTGTAAGCCCAATATCTATTTTAACTTTTATTCCTTAACTTTGACTTAACTTTGAGTTAAGGAATACCAGTGGTAGAGTTAATGAGATACACTATATGCCTGCCCTAAAGGGATACGGGGTTAAAAGAGACTAATAGAGGGGGTGAACTTCAATAAAGTGCACCATATACATAATGAGACACTTTGTACAATTTATTTATACTAATAAAAGCACTTTTTAAAAGTAATATTTCCTAAAGAACTATTATGATTGTTACATTCAGCTAACTAGCTTACATAAATAAATGAAATAACTCTATGGACATTTTTATTGTAAGAATGGCAATGTTAGTGTGATGAATTCCAAATTGTCTCTGCTCCATAAAAATACAGTGGATTTTAGTTAGCAATTACTGTGGTTGCTTTCAGTTCTCTTAGAAGAAAAATTCCTATAGGTATAGGGTGGGAAGGGTGGAGAGGGTCATGATCAGAACTTCACTCATTTTGTGTGTTCTCTGTAGTGATGTGTGGAAGAGAAGATACCAAAATAACTTAAGAACATAGGCGTGCATAGAAAGGGAGTGAAAGGAAGAAATCAGGTCAAGGAAAGTTTGGTTTCTGTCCAAGAAAAAAAAGAAAAAAGTTATGAAATTCAACAGTAGGAATCCATATTTAAGCAATTGTTAGAAAAGGTGAATAGTGAAGTTGGAAATTGTAATTACATGCAACTCCAGAAAATAAAGAAGTATGAGGTTCCAGATATTTTAAGAGGAAGCTGAGTAACCGTCCTTAAATTCATTGTTGATTTCCATGTTAATAATAAGATATTGCAGATAACAGGATAGAAAATCTAATTATAAATCACCAATCTGGAAATTTTTAAAACAACTCCAAGTCTTTGAGTGCTCACTAGACAATAAATGGGTAAGAATTAGCCTTTAAAGTGGTAAATTGGACTTATGGTATAACACTTCTGACTACCTAATGAATTGTTTAGGAAAATGAATACCAGAAGGCTGAAACATGTTCTGTGGGGGGGAGGGCGATGAGGAGGGCACACAAATGGAACAAGAAAGATGAACAAATACAGTCATTATAGTAAATGAACATTATGTAAAACTTGGACTACGTAAATTGAGGGGAAGTGGGAAAGAATGATGGAAGGGGTGATATTGACCAAGAAGCATTGCATTCATAACCTGACTGCTGGACTTGAAACCCCTTTGTATAACTACTTAACAAAAACTAAAGAAAAAATATGCAAGGCAGTCACACACACAAAAAGAATTAACCTTTAATGTGACCTAAGGTTTACAAACTCCATGAAATGTAACATAATCCATACATATACTATTTATTGGAAGGCCTATGTCTGTCATGAAAGACATAAAATACAGTTACTTGTGATGTAAGATCTAATTTCATTATGATAGAACGATTTTCTCCTGAATTGTTTTCTTTTTTCTTTTTCTTTTTTAAGTTGCCTATGATTTTGCATTACTTTCTTTTTTTGGGGGGGGTGTCATGGGGTTTGAACTCCTCCTGGGCGCTGTCCCTGAGCTCTTCAGCTTGAGGCTACTGCCCTACCCTTGAGCCAAGCCCCATTTCCCATTTTCTAGAGGTTAATTGTAGATAAGAGTCTCAGGTTCTTTTGTCCCCTGCTGGCTCTGAACCGTGATCCTCAGATCTCAGGATCTTGAGTAGCTAGGATTACAGACTTGAGCCACCATACCCTGCTTGCATTACTCTCTTAAGACTACTGTAATGCTATTCTGAAAGCATGATGACTGGAAACAACAAAACTCAGTAGTCTATCACAGATGCAGAAGTGATGGTCTAAAGTCAAGGTGTTCGCAGACCCATGGTCACTATGACTCTGGAGGATACTTTCTTGCTTTTCCCACTTCACGTTGCTTGCAGCAACATAATACTTAATTCCCATTCCCAATTATAGTTCTGTCCATAATAAATTCATTCCTTGGAGGTAATACTTGACTATGATCTTAGGGAAAAATCCAAACTATTACCAAAATCATTTAAAGCATAATCTGACTAGGAATAATCTGGAATGGGAATGAAATAACAAGATTATCTTCAAGCCTTGGCAAACACAATCAGATTTTATCATGATCAAGTTCAATTCTCATACAATGAGTTTTCTGTGAAACAATCATTTGAAAATATTTTAATAGTTTCAAGAAAATATCAAAGGCCTTGTTAAAACCCTTTAATACCAAGTAAACAGTTTTAGGAGTAATTTCATCTAAAAATGTCCCTATGTTAAAAATAATTCTAAAAACTTATCATTAATGAGTAAAGCACTGAGTCATATAATAATAAATCTAGTAATACTATATAGATTTGATATTTCATAATTCCTAGAAGCTATCCCTTCCTGACTATAGTAATTACTTTTTTAAAAAACTTGTTCCCAAATCTTTTTTCTAATATGCAAAAGTTTTTTGATTTTAGGTCCTAACTCTTAGAACTAGCTGTTTAGTTTTGAATGATGCAGGCTTTGAAAGTGTTCTTTTTTCTAAAAGGGATGTTTAGAATAAACTATTCGTTTTTGCGTATTTTATAATGACTATACATATTAATTAATCATAGAAAATTGAATGTGATTATATATTTCTGAAATTAACAAGACCATATACACATCCTGAAGCACTCACTAGGAGAAAGATGTATATGTTAATTCCAGGAGCGCTGGCTCAGGCCTGTAATCCTAGCTACTCAGCAGGCTGAGATGTGAGGGTCAAGGTTCAAAACCATCCCCGCACAAAAGAACCTAACCTCCAGAAAATAGAAAGTGGGGCTTGGGTCAAGGGTAGGGTGGTAGCCTTGAGCTGAAGAGCTCAGGGACAGCGCCCAGGCTGAGTTCAAGACCAATGAGTCACCAAAAAAAAAAAAAGTGTGTTAGAGAAAACAGTGCTGATATTTTTGAGTCATCCTCATGGACAGGGTTTTATGAACTAATCAGGAAGGAGTATTTTTTGTTGTTGTTGCTTGTGGGGCTTGAACTCTGGGCCTGGGTGCTGTCCCTGAACTCTTCAGCTCAAGGCTACTGCCCTACTCCTTGAGCCACCTCACCACTTCTTGATTTCTAGCGGTTAAATTGGAGACTTTAGTGCCGGGGCTGGCTTTGAACCTTGATTCTAGATCTCAGCTTCCTGAGTAGCTAGGATTACAAGCGTGAGCATCGTACCTGGCAGGAAGGAACATGTTTGAAATAGTTCACATCAGCTCACAACAGCTAATCATACACATTTTCTACCAATATATTCAGCATAAAACTGACCACACATGTATGCAACCTGACAATAGAAGTCCTGTACAATTAGTAGACACTATTACAAAATAAAGGACTAGGGTAGAAATTAGCAACTTTAAAATTAGAGATTCCTGGGTCACCTTCTCATTTATAGTGCTGGTGGCTATACATTCACCAGCATGCCTCAAGGCTTTGTTTGGTTTGGTTTGGTTGGTTGGTTTTTGGTGGGCCATAGGGCTTGAACTCAGCCTGGGCATTGTCGCTGAGCTTTTCAGCTCAAAGGTAGGGAGGTACCCTTGAGGCAAGCTCCACTTCCTGTTTTCTAGAGGTTAACTGGAGATAAGTCTCAGATTCTTTTGTGCCTCAGCTGGCTTTAAACCTTGATCCTCAGATCTCAGCCTCCTGAGTAGCTGGGATTATAGGTGTGAGCCACCTCGTGCCTGGCTCAAGTTCTTTTCAACAGCATCACCTATGTCTCATAAGATAACATGATTTAGGAAAATATAATTCATTGAACCATATAAACATCTCATCTAATATTTATTGTTCAGGCTTTACTAAAAGAATATTATAAGCCTGTTGGTTTATAAACAACATATTTATTTTCTCTAATATCTGAAGGTTGAGAAGTCATGATGTCAAATATTTGTAGTCAGGTGGTTGTCTGCACTCCATAGTTCATACACAATTGTCTTCTTGCTGTACCAACACATGACAGAAGTATAAGGAGCTCTACGGGCTGTCTTTTATAGGTGACTTAAATCCATTCAAGAGAATGAAGACAAATCACCATCCATAGGGTCTACTTATAAATATCACTACATTTGAATTTCAGATTCAAGCTACAAATTTGAGAGGAAACTGGAAAGCAAATGGCCTATAGACTACAATAAGATTTATTTTTAAGATCTTTGTGTTTTGGCACTTTCCTTGATTTATAATTCTATTGCCATTTTTAGTTTGCTTTATTATTAGAAAAATATGATGAGGTAATAGTTTCCTTGGTGAGGTGCTTCTTTTAGCCATTTGAAATACTTTTCTCTATTTGCTAATCCTTCTTACCTGGAGGTCTAAATATACTCATACATGCTTTTTCCTTAATTTATTTTTCATTACCCCAAATTAATTGTACAATGGCATTTTTGTGATAGTTATAACAGACTTGCAGTGTACTATGGCTTAATTTAACACATCTGTATTATTTTATAAGCCCTCCCTCGTCCTTTTTAATGAACAGTTTCTCATGTTTTTTTTTTAATTGTTCTACATATATATCCAGCCTAGGTGTCCATAATAGCATTATTGGATTCAATGTTTTCATAATATAGTGGCTTCCATTGCACACATCACCATTTTATTGTAAAGGTAATGTACATAAGTCAGGCACTAAGTACATTTCTTTTTGAACAGTGTCACCCCTTCCTCCTTTTCTCTCAGTTTTCCCTCTCTGACCTCCCCCCTGGCCAATTTATATAGTTCATTTCTAAACACTTTTTTGGGGGTGGATCATGGGGCTTGAACTCAGCCTGGGCACTGTCCCTGAGCTCTTTAACTCAAGGCTACTGCCCTATCCCTGGGTCTGGGTGCTGTACCTGAGCTCTTCAGCTGAAGGCTACCATCCTACCCTTGAACCAAGCCCCAATTTCTATTTTCTGGAGGTCAATTGAAGATAACAGTCTCAGGTCCTTTTGTGCCCGGGTTGGCTTTGAACCTTGATCCTCAGATCTCAGCCTCCCGAATAGCTAGGATTACAGGCGTGAGCCACCATGCCTGGCAAAGTGCATTTCTTAAATTCCGATTTTCAGTTGAGATAATTGCCTTCACTTTCCTACATGATCTTGTAAGCTGAATTTAGAACCTTTCATTTTCCTGGCTTTGCAAGTACACTGGCACGAGATAACATTAGTGCATATTCTATAATTGCATACTAATTTAAATCCTTAAAATTGTTAAAATAGACATAGAGTGATTGAAAGAAATTATTTCAAATTCTTGTCTATGTAATACATTTTTGTTCTTTTAGTCTCATTACTGGGGATTGAACTCAAGATCTGGGAACTATTCCTGAGGGTTTTTGCTCAAGGCTAACACTCTCCTATTTTAGCCACTTCTCTATTTCTGGCTTTTTGTTTGTTAGTTGGAGATAGAAGTCTCACAGACTGTCCTATCCAGGCTGGCTTTGGACCTTGATCCACAGATATCAGCTTCTTGAGTAGCTAGGATTATAGGGGTAAGCCTCTGGCATCTGGCTTAATACATGTTTTTTTGTCTGTTTGTTTTACAACAGTAATTTCACAGTTTTTTGCACATGCTGTATATTCACATGTGCTCTTTCACAGAATCTTTGTTGTCTTCTGCAAAAGAGAATTGAATCTCATTTATTGTCACCTTAATTCTGTCAAAAAATTCACAATTTTGACTGCATGGGGAAATATAAATGAAAGATCATCAGTACACTGAATTTATTGATGTGACTATTATAGAAATATGAAGAGCTATTAAATATGAAAAATGAGGTTTCTACACAAATATGGATTAAATTACATTAAAAGTCTCTTTTAGCTGGGCACAGTGGCTCATGCCTATAATCCTAGATACTCAGGAGGCTGAGATCTGAGGATCCTGGTTGAAAGCCAGCCTGGGTATTAAAGAATGAGAGACTCTTATCTACAATTAATCACTATAAAATGGGAAGTGGGGCTGTAACTCCAAGGGTAGCCTTGAGCAGAAAAGCTGAGGGACAATGCCCATTCTCAGGGACAGCACCCAGGCACAGAGTTCAAGGCCCCGCCCCCCACAAAAAATGTCTTCCTTTTCTGACTACCTAAAAATGTACATGTGAATAAAAAAACTATGACTTTCAGGTATGACAGAATGTAGATGCATATAACCCTGTGAAAGGCAGCTCTATAATTTCAATTAAAATCATTATTAACATTGAGTAGTTTTTTTTTTTGTTTTTGTTTTTTGGTGGGTCATGGGTCATAGGGCTTGTACTTGGCCTGGGCACTGTCCCTGAGCACTTCAGTTCAAAGCTACAGCCCTACCCTTGAGGCAAGCTCCACTTCACGTTTTCTAGAGATTAATTGGAGATAAGAGTCTCAGGTCCTTTTGTACCCGGGCTGGCTTTGAACCTTCATCCTCAGATCTCAGCTCCTGGAATAGCTATATATTACAGACATTAGCCACCACACCCGACCAACATTGAGTTTTTTTGTACTGGAAACTGACTATATATTTTTACTGTTAAGGTTAATCTAAGCTCACAAAATGAACTTGAAATTCCATAGAAATTAAATTGCAAAGGATATAGATGATCATTTAATGGGTTGGCTCAATAAATGTCATCTTTGAATCTTAACAAAATTACACTAAAATGCATATCGTTTACCTATAGATTCACTTCTCAAAAATGTATTGACAAAAATATAACTGCATGTGCACATTAAGTTTGTATGAGGCTATTTAATGCATCAATGTTTCCAAGAGCAGAACATTTTAAAGAAACTGAAAGTCATTATATTGTAGTGGATCAAACAATGTGAAAAATTGAGTTCTTTGTATTCTAAAACAGTGTTCACCAAGGTACACCACTAACTGATGAAAAGAAAACTGAACAGTCATACATACAATATGTAATCATATAAATAAAAATGGAACATCAATATCACTAGGTGGTATTTATCTATTTTACAATTTTGCATGTATCAGGAAGACTGAAAATGAAGGATACAAAAATGTCTTTCCTGTACAGATTTTTATGGAGTTATACTTAGAGGAAATAATGAGGTCAAAGCCTCTAAGTTGGCATATTGTCTAATATGAACACAAGACTCATCCTTTTTTCTTTCAGTTCATGTGATCACATGGTAGCTATCAGCAAGCCAGGAAGAGGAAAACTTGCTATAGTAATAAAAATAATACTTGTCTCATGGAATTGCAAGATATACTAACAGAATATACACAGACATATTCAATCTCTCTAAAAATATTTCTGGCACAGAAATGTCACCATGACATACTTTATGTGTTCCCAGTGTTCTGCAATAATTGCTGACATCCTTCCTGGCTTCTAACAATTTTCAAGATTTTGTCATGTGTGCCAGCAGTTTTTGCAATTGACCCTACCCAGAGCATATATACTAATGTGTTGAAAATCTTCAAACATTTCTTGTTTTCGTACTGCCACATATAACTCTCTGGTTGTTGAAACAATGACAGCAAGTAGCAGAGCTAATCGGCAGTCAGGCTATACCAAGAAATCGTTGCAGAAACCAAAGAGGAAACAAGGTGTGATGGCTCGAGTTTATAATCCTACCTGCTTAAAAGTTGGAATTGCTGGTCTCTAGGGGACAAAGACTATAAGCCTAGCTACTCAGGAGGCTAACATCTGAGGGTGGCAGTTCAAAGTCAGCCTAGGCAGGAACTTCCCGAAGACCCTTATCTCCAGTGATCAACTCAATGATCCAAAATGGCCTTGTGGTTCAAGCGCTTACCTTTTAGCATTAAGAGATCAGGGACTGTGTCCAGGCCCTGAGTTCAAGACCCACAATTAACAATAAGAAAGTAAAAAATCCTGGTTCTAGGCCAGTCTGGGCAAAGATTTTTTTTTCCTTTGGGTCATTTGTAAGGCTTGAACTCAGGGCCTGGTCACTGTCCTTTATCTTATTTTTGCTCAAGGCTAATGCTATGCCACTTGAGCTACAGTACCCTTTCCTCTCTCTCTCTCTCTTTTTTTTTTCTTTACAGTGAGTCTCACTGGGAAGTTTCTGCCCTAGTTGGCTTCAATCCACAGATGTCAGCCTGTTGAGTAGGTAAGATTACAGGCATGCACCACAAGCATCCAGCTAGCAAAGAATTTTGTGAGACTCCATTTCACCATTGGCTGGGCATAGCAGTGACATGGGAATCACAGTGCCTGGATGCACCAGTGTTTGTCTCTTACTGCCAGTAATATTTTAAGAAAGCAAAGCAATATTTCCTTGTAAATTTGAAAATAAACATAAAAAACATCATTGAACAAACACAGCAGCCACAAGTGAGAAAAGGATTAAGTAGCATTTCATCCAGATATGGGGTTAGAGAAGCAATACTTAAACAATGCATGGCAGTGACAGATTTTTTTCAAAATAATCTTGGTCCCCTCCAATAGTTACATGAATTCACATGCCTCTAGAAGATCAGAGAAGGCTTCATAGGGTAGGTTTGCAATGAAACAGCCTTCAAAATGCTGATTGGGACATTTTCAGATTAGCATGGAAAGGCATGGTATGAGAAGGACTATTCTAGGAAAAGGTCACTAAATTGCAGGTTTCACTATACACGGGGGCTTCAAACATCATCATTTTTGGAAGTACAGGTATTTCTTTATAGTTGACATAACTGAATTGAAGATAGAAGCTTCAATGTAGCTGGGCATGGTGGCTCACGCCTGTAATCCTAGCTACTCAGGAGGCTGAGATCTAAGGATCATGGTTCAAAGCCAGCCCAGATACTTAACACTGTGAGACTCTTATCTTCAATTAACCACTAGAAAACCAGAAGTGGCGGTGATGCTCAAGGGGTAGGGCGGTAACCTTGAGCTGAAGAGCTGAGGAACAGTGCCCAGGCCCAGAGTGCCCCCCCTCAAAAAGTACTCATTGTAACAAATATTAGACCATAAATTTACTCAAAAAATTTCTGGATAGACTATTAGCAATCTTGATCTGCCAGTAGTAGCACTTTAGAAATATATTTCCAGACGTAATATAGAATATACAATACAGAGAATAGAAGACCATGCATAAAAAGAAATTAGGTGCTAAAATGGATTGATCTGAGATGATCATAGTGGATGAAATAAGCCAGGAAGGTGTTCCTCAGTTGGTAGAATGCCAACCAGTGAGCAAAACCATCAGGTCCTGAGATTGAGTCTTAGTCTTGGACCAAAAGAAAAGGAAAAAAAAAGAAGAGAAATAAATGGAAGAAAAGAACTAAGCAGGATAGCAGGAATATGGTCTAGTGGCAGAGTACTTCCTTGCATACACAAAGCTCTGGGTTGCATTCTTTGCTACCACATACACAGAAAAAGTCTGAAGTGGTGCTGTGGTTCAAGTGGTAGAGTGCCAGCCTTCAGAAAGCTCAAGAACTGTGCCTAGGCTCTGAGTTCAAACCTTAGGACTGGGGGAAAAAAAGGAAGTAGAATAGAAAAATGCCAAGTGCCTCAAGTCCTCACCCATTTGTGGAACTTAGAATTAAAATGATGATGATGGCGGTGGTTGTAGAATTAAAATGATGATGGTGGTGGTGGTGGTGATGATAATGAAGATGGTGACAAATAATTATTAGGTGGGAATATAAAGCCAGACTTATCTGGAATGGTTCATAAAAATGAAAGTGTGGGATGTTGAAGGATGCAGTGCTGCAAAATATATTACAAACATGAGTGTATGTTTTTATCTCATATAAGTACAGCATAATAAAACGCACTAAATACTGATGAAGAAGGGGAGAATGGAAGCATCAAGGAATCAAGAGATCAAAAAAACAAGAAATGTCAACAAAAATGAGAATATTAAGTTCATTTTTACATTAATTGAGAAAGGATAGCTACAGAGTGATTCTGGAAGCAGTAGCTAACATTGTTAAGCACAGCTATTCATTCACTTGAGATAGAGGAGGCAGTGATTCAGATTAGGAGGGAGAGAGAGAGATTAGGAGGGAAAGAGAGATTAGGAGGGAAAGAGAGAGGGGGGAGGGAGAGGGAGAGGAAGAGAGTGGGAGAAGAATCAACTGAGGGGGTGCTGCAAGCGAAGTTTGAAATGTGTTCCCTTGGATTATATTAATGTAGGTTATATTAATATGCATTCCTGCAAAATAAAGATACATGTAAATGGTCTGCATTTTTACACTTTGTTGGTGAAAACCTTGATATTTTATATATTGCAGGTCAGATGGGGAGTCTGTGGCCAGGGACCTTGTCCAAAACTACCTGAGAAACAGGTGATTTCAGAAGAGGACTGGATACAGGACAGGTAAGAAGAGAAATACAAAGAAAGTTTGCAAGAAGCTGGTGTCAGGATGAGCTGAGAAAGGAGAGGGCAGACTGACTGACAGCACCCAGCCCTCCCTCGCCAGAGGACAACCAGATGTGTCAGGGAGACCCACAAAGGATGGAGCTTGTTTACTGAGGAAGTACATTCAGCTAATATAGGTTGCAGGGGCCTATCAGCACAAAGGTGGGCAGGGCGGGGGAGGTTCTCGTGTTTACTCTCACTATAGGTCTCAGCAGAGACTGATAAAGCAGTAACACATTCGTACCCAATGGTAATCAAGTCTCAGCAGAAAGTGATTCACAATACTGATGATATAGCTCAAAATTAGGCATGGCGTTCATACACGACAGCTCATTTCTTTGTGTGATTATCTTACTCAGTGATGCAGATTCACGGGCCCGCCTGACCCTGCCCTCGGCTCCCAACAAGCTGGAAAGGAACGCGACTTGACTTGGGGTATTCGTAAGGAGCTCACATACAAATCATGCAACATAAACAAGAAAAACATAATCCCACAAATTTAATATCTAGCTACTATTTTGTCAAGCTACAATCTTTTCTTACTTTTTTTTCTCTTTTCCCTTACCATAGCCCAGAGATCAGACAAGAAGATTTGACATGAAAATATATCAGTCATTCATTTATTCAAGTTTTCTTGAGGGCAAACTGTGTGTGTGTGTGTTTAGTGATGAGATCTTTGCTGAATTTCAGAAACACTTACGAACAAACTTAACAACAGCAACAAAATAAAACAATTCCATCCTCACTATAATTGCAATGTGTTTGAACAACTGGAGTTTTGCACCATTGCATGAGTAAGTATTAGAAAAAAGAAGGTACAAGGGTGATCAGAGGGAGCAACGAAGCTTTCAAGAAGAGAGGTTGGTGGGGGAGAAGGGATAGTTATGGAAGGGATGAGCATGATCAAGCTAGGTGGTTGACATATATGGACATCTCAAAATAAAAACTATTTATACTGATACTAATAAAAATGCAGAGGGAGACGCTTCCAGGGGATAATAGAGCACAGTTGAGGAGAAATATTTTCAAATATAGATGTGTGTGTGTGTGTGTGTGTGTGTGTGTGTGTGTGTGTGTGTGTGTGTGTGTTGGGACTCAATTTGGACATCTTGAATTTGAGAAGAATATGGCACTTAGCTGATTTATAGATACAAATGTGAAACTTAGGTATGGTTTGAGGTGATTTTTCACTACCACTGCAATGGTAATTGCAAGCATAAGAGGAAATGGATTTATCCATATGTAGTATAAAAAGTAATAAAAATGAATCAAAAGTAGCAGGAACTTTTAGAAACTTTGATGTCTATTGGACAAGTAGAAGGTTTTAATAAGTGTAAAAGAGTACAGAATTATGAATAGAGAGGAAGAAGAAAAGACAAGAGTGTTTTTGTTTTTATCAGGCAAAAAGAATTTCAAAAACAAGGAGTCAGAAAAATCAAGTAAGCCAAGGACCAGTAAGAAGCCATAAAACTGGAACATTAAAAGAGCATCAAAAGCAAACTTCACAGAGAAGTCAACAGTGAAGGTAGGATGAAAATTGAATGAATAGTCTATGTCATTTGGAACATCTTGGGTTATATGCAGACCAGTTCTAATTGGAAAACTCCCATGTGAAAATGGTTTTGCATTTGGTAATTAAATATTTACAAAGAAATGTAAAACCATGTGTAAACTGCTTCTAAAAATACAGATTCAACACATACATATAAAATTCAAATTAAGTAACATGATGATGTTGTTTCTGCTGAGATCAAAGTAAAGCTCACAACCTAAATATAATTACATGAGATTCCTTGACGAATCTTTTGAACTTTGTGATGACTCACTTCTGCCATCATTTTTTGCTCCTCAATTTTGCTTGCAAAGCACACTCTGTTATCATTTGGCCTTCACAGAGCCTGCACTCATTATCTGTGCCATAAAACCATCCCTTTCATTTATATTAGACAATAAAAGAGGTACTAATTGGCACCAATCTGATCAAAAACCCAAGTGAAAACCTGGGACCCACATTGTTTAAACAAAGCAGAAATCTGGGTTCTGAAATTTCAAGTTATCATATTGGTCTGCTTTTACTTGTTCAGTTCCAGAAAGCTAACTCATGTATACGTGCACTAGCAATCTTGCAGACTAACCTAGGACTTGGAGAATATAGCTTTAGGCCCCACTTTGAGAAGCAAAACATACTGTTGCACTGAAATAGGCTTCTTCCTACAAAATCATAAGCACAGATGCAACCTTATTAATGTTCATCCCTTGTCCTCAGTGTTGACCACGGTTTATGAAAAGGACAGCTGTTTTAAGGTTTTGATAAATGAACATGTATTGGTGCCTGCTTCCTTATGTAAAGCAAAGGAATTACACCAAAATCATTTTCAGGAACTAGTTTATCTTAGCAACATCTCTGCCAACTGTTTGGTCCTGAATCAAATGGAAAACAGGGAGCAAAAGTTGTTACTTATCCTACAGCCACATCCTCAGGAATTGCATTCTGAGGACTGTGCTTCTCCCAGTGGGCAGTGACAGGTAGCTTCATGACAGGAGATGTCACGTTTGTTTGCTGACACATGCATCTGCAGCAGCAGCATTTCATCAAGGCTTCAAAATTGTCCTGTCCTTATCAACAACCTGAGAATGACTTACTCATTGGATAATATTTTCCTAGCTGGAAGTTGCTTTCATATATATATATATATAATACTGAAGCCTTTTAACATTTTCACAAATTTCTAAGAGCATCCAGCTATTATTAAAAATTGGGGCAGGGTGGAAGTTGAAGAAACAAAATACCTACATTATGTTAACACATCCTAGCTAGATTTCTTTCTGGAGCTTCACGGACTGAAAGTGGGTCATTGGTATGAAAAACAAGATATGTATGACTTCAATATGGTGGTAGATTCCAAATATAAGGTCTGCTTGGCTTGCTGCACTTTTAGCTGACTTCTAAATCAGGGATTTTATTGAGATTCTCTGAGCTTCCCTATTCCCTTTCCTTCTAATACTTCAAACTTTTACATGTCTATATAGAATGGAACCTATCAATTCATACTTCTTATATTCTTCATACCCATTATACTCATCTTCACCAAGGATGTTTGCAAATTATTATCCATGACATCCTAAATTTTCTTCATGAATTTGTCATACCTAGAAATCTCCATGTTGAATAGGTGTGGCATAAGCAAAACATGATAATTAATCTCTAACTATAATAATTACATTTTTTGGTTCCAAACAGGTATTTTAAATTTCATTTTCAGGGGCTGGGAATGTGGCCTAGTGGAAGAATGCTTGCCTAGCATGGAAGAAGCCCAGGGTTTGATGCCTTCTTACCACATACACAGGAAAACCTAGAAGTAGCACTGTGGCTCAAGTGTTAAGCCTTGAGACAGCTCAAGGCCAAGGCTTAGGCCCTGAGTTCAACATTTACAACTGGCCAAAAAAAAGTTTTCATTGTATCTCCTTGCCTACAATTGTGGGAGAGTAATACATGCCTCATATTATAGCAAAAAATAATGGATGGTATAGTGTATACTATATATTTAGTATATGATATGATTTAGCTTAGCATATGACACAGAATATAGTAGGTAATAAGGATATCCTGAGGTTTATTGCATTTATGCAGCCTTTAAAAGGGTCTAATAAACTAGGTAGGTCCACTCTTCTCATGTTTACCCTTCTGGATTAACATATGTTTAACTAGGTCATGAAGTATCTAAGAGCAAGAAAGATCTTATTTTGAGTCATCAGTCTCCTGCATGTCATGTAAGACATCAAGTCATATGTAATATTTACAGAGTGCACATTGGCATGCATGAGTTAAGAATAATAATTCTCAAATTCTTGTTCATATTTCAAGAACCCGGTATCACTCTATGATAGCTGGGAAATCCTCCAGCATATTATCCTGTGTCATCTATGTATAGAAATTGTTTACTATTTTTTTCTTAGTTTAACCAAATATTACCTGATTGCCAAATCTCTCCATCTCCAACCTTCAGTTCTTCTGGGGATCTTAGAAGTGAAATAGGTCTGTATTCCCTTTCTAAAACAATCCTCTTGTTGTAGGGGTGATATATGCTTAATGAAGATCAAAGGTTAGCTCAATGGTGGGTATATAAAACTGAATATTTTGCCAGCATGCTGTCAGTACTTTAATTTGATGACTATTGGACCTGATTCAGTCTGGCTTAATACCTAGGAAGTCATTTAATTTGGGCTACTGTCCCACATTCTCTTGTCTTCCACAATACCATTCCTTTAGGATTATTCTACATGAAATCTGTAGAAGAAAGATGTAATCCTTCTGGCTGAAAACTTGATCTACTAGGCTGAATCAATTCCTTATATGCTAGAAGAGTGAGGATTTCTTATTCCATAGAGAGGTGGACAATATATTTGTCCCTTCAATTTTGTCTCTAACTGTGTTGGGGCTTGACCTCAGGGCCTGCCTCAAGCTCTCTCCCTCCACCCCCTTTTTTTTGATAGTCCTAGGGCTTGAACTCAGGGCCTAAGCACTGTCCTTGGGCTTTCTCAAGGGTAGAGCTCTACCACTTGAGCTACAGCACCATTTCTCGCTTTTTCTATGTATGTGGTACCAAGGAATCGAATCCAGATCTTCATGCATGCTAGGCAAGCACTTTTATCACTAGGCCAAAGTCCCATCCTCATGCTCTCCTTTAAGCTTTTCAATCTAACACTTGAGCCCCATGCCTCCACTTTTGGCTTTGAGCTAATTTAAATTACAGATAAGAGCCTCTTGAATTTCTGTTTGTGCAAGCTTTGAACTGTAATCTTCAGATACGAGCCTCTTGAAGTAGCTAGGATTACGAACATGGGGCACTGGAGGCTGTCAGTCTTCAATTCCTTCTTCACCACAAACAATAAGCTACCCAATTACACATGGTAAAAACTCTTTGTGCTATAGATTCTTTCTTGTCTGCACTTGCCACACCCCTCCTAATCATTTAAACACTATTGATTCTGTCTTTGCAATGACTTCCATATCAACTCTGGTGCTTTTTCTTTGATGATGATGATGATGATGATGGCGGCGGCGGCGGTGGTGGTAGTGGTGGTGGTAGTGGTGGTGGTGGTGGTGGTGATGTGATGATGTAGTTTCAAGAGACTTTATTTATTTATTTTTTTTGCCAGTCCTGGGCTTGAGCTCAGGGCCTGAGCACTGTCCTTGGACTTTCTCAAGGCTAGAGCTCTACCACTTGAGCCTCAACACCATTTCTGGCTTTTTTCTATGTATGTGTTACCGAGGAATTGAACCCGGGTCTTCGTGCATGCTAGGCAAGCACTCTACCACTAGGCCAAACTCCCAGCCCCTTTCAAGAGACTTTAATTCAACTTTTCAGTTGGAGTAGACAAATGGAGAGAGAAAAGCTGGGTTAATGGGCTTTTCATTGTATAGATGTGACCTGGGATCTAGGAAGATAGAAGGGATGTGTGATTAGGGAGAATCATGTCAATGGTTCCTTCATCCTCTCATTGGATTCAAAACCCTTAGGGCATACAGACAAATCTGTATATCTCCTAAATTAATAATAGCATGATACTGCACAGCATACTCTGGTAGGATTTTTTTTAGACTGATGGACTATGGATGATTTAGTTAGGTTACTAGTGTGGCAGAAAATATCAAATAGCAAATCTATTACTAAGCAGCATGCCATAATTTCATAGTTTAAAGAAACTGAAACAAAGAAGTATTTAGAGCAAGATAACCAAATTGAAATTAAAAAAATACATTTCAGGCATCTCCCCATGTGATTGAGACAGAAAATATTTTTATAGCATTCACATTCTTGATGAGACTGAAATAGATTTTTAAATTAGAAGCATGCTTTTAACCACAGGTGGGGATGTATACTCTTTCCTGTTAAGTAGAAAAACAACAACAAAAACAAAATTTACATAGAATGTTTAGTCATTACATATATAGTTGATTTTGGTAGATATGAGAATTTTCATATGCTTCATTTCTTCTTTAAAAGACAAGCCAGACTTGATTTTAATAAGGAAGCACAGTTGTCAAATGATACCTTTAAAAAACTTGGCTCATATTTTTAGATGAAAATAAGAATCTTCACAGCATTTGAATAGGCACAGTTATATTTATGGAGCTTTGTTTTAACAACACCTAACATTTCTATAGCTTTCAACTTGTTACAGCTCTTTCACATTTATGGTTCCTTTGGAATCCCAAAATAACTCTAAGAAAGTGATATTACCCCCATTTTCCAAAGAGGTCATTTTGATAAGAATGAAAATGATTCTTCTACCACTATGTGGGACTGTAAATAAAGCTTTATACCTAGGAGGAATACAAACATTGAGATAAAATACAATTTAGTATTTCAAGTGTGTGAATGAGTAATTATATGTGGAACATGGTGAATGGTTAAGGGAATGGAGAGAACTTTCCAGCTAATTGTACCCTCCTTTATCTGCACATGTATGACCTAGGGAATCATTTGGTACTTCTGACATATGGTGGGATTACTGAGGGTGGCCCTGGAATAAACTGAAAGCCAAGGACATTTGTAAATCTGTCTGTCTACCCATCCATCAGATTATCTGTCTGTTCGGTTTTGCAATGTAGATTGGTGTTTGCAGGGCTTCTTCATTTGCATGAATCTTAGAAGTTTGATTTCCCTATACCCCTTATAAGTGGACGTTGAGATTGTCTTTGGAAGTTGTAAAAGGAGAGCACAGCTTTTCTAAACATCATGACTCCTAGGCACCGGTGTCTCATACCTATAGTCCTAGCTACTCTGGAGGTTGAGATCTGAGGAACTTGGTTCAAAGCCAGGCATAAAAGTTTGAGATTCATATCTCCAATTAACCACCAGAAAACCAGAAGTGGCCCTGTGGCAAAAGTGTTAGAGTCCTTGCCTTGAGCTAAAGAGCTCAGGGACAGTGCCTAGGTCCAGAATTCAAGCCCCATAAAGAGACACTGAGTAAGGAATATTTCATTCTTACCAAGGAAGGTGGTCCTGTTCACCTGATTGTGCAGCTCTGGGGACATGTACCTGGATTGATGGTGTAAAAGACACTGTCCTAGTAGACCTTAATAATCGAATCAGCACTGAGTGTTAGTGGGAAGAAAGATGTTACAGTCAGCATACCTGAATAGAAGATACGTATAAACTTACTTTGATCTTTTTTAGGAATTACACCTGAACTACATGCCAGTCTTAAACTTTACTGTGTTCCTCATCTGATACTAACCTTCATTTCAATTCTACCTTACCTTTATCCATCTCTGAGCAGTTATATAGGGATTAGCATTTTGAGAATTTCAAAGATATATTCTTTGTATTACTTGCTTATTTTTACATTATTAAACAAGATAAACCTGTCAAAATGTGCTTCTATAAAAATGCCAATAGCGGCTGGGAGTTTGGCCTAGTGATAGAGTGCTTGCCTAGCATGCACGAAGACCCGGGTTTGATTCCTTGGTACCACATACGTAGAAAAAAGATGGAAGTGATGCTGTGGCTCAGGCAGAGCTCTAGACTTGAGAAAGCATAAGGACAGGTATATGAGAAAAAATATTCTTTTTTTTTGTCAGTCCTGGTGATTGAACCCAGGGCCTGAGCACTGTCCTTGGATTTTCCTCAACCCCGTGAGCCACAGAACCACTTCCAGGTTTTCCTATGCATGTGGTACTGAAGGATTGAACCCAGGTCTTTGTGCATGCTAGATAAGCACTCTACCACTAGGCCAAACTCCCGGCCCCCCCAAAATATTCTTGATATCAAGTTTGCTATGTTAAAATTGCTAGAGTATTAGTTACATATTACCCTGTTAGCAATTACCAAAGAACTTTGCATCTTTGCCCCAACACATACTTATTATTTTAAAGTTTCCATGGGTAAAATATTTGGCAATGTGAAGTGGTTATATCATAGGATCTCTCATGAGCTTGAGATCTAGCTGTTCTCTCAAATGAAGTAATTTTGAAAGTTTGACTGAGAGAACTACAAGGTTTACTTTTAATATGGCTCAAGTCCTACAACCGACCCTCTCACACCCCTCACCAAAAAAAAGGCAAAGAAATGGGGGGTGAACATCTGCACTTACGACAAAAAATAAATAACTTGACCTCCTTTTATGCCAGTATATCCCAAGCAGTAAACATTAATCTCAACCCCGTTCCTCCAAGTTCCCTATACTCTATTAAAACTTGGAATTTCAAACACCTTTCACTACCTCATTTTTACTACTTACTCTATTAATTCCATGCCTAATTCTTTTCCTTCTTTGCTAAAACTGATTTGATTTTTGTGTTAATATCTAGTGGCGTACTATAGATATTATTATCAAATATTGCCCCACTTCAGGGTACTCTAAGAGGCTTGGGGAAAATGATGCTCATCCTAGCAAAGGTTTAGGAAGCTCTTTGCATCACCCAACTGGATGTCGAAGAGTACTTTAGCAATTTGCCAAGATCCTAGAAAGAATGCACCATTAAGACATCTTAGAAGGGGAGCAGGATACAGACTGAGTGGTGTGGATCGACTGATACTCATTCTCAGTGGCAGAATGACTCTTGAGCAAACAATCCATAAAATGCATTTCACATGTCTCTTATGAACCAATAGCTTTCTAGCTATTGTCAATGTAACAGTAGAATGATAAAGCTTTTTGTCCAATTGGGCTTTTAGACTGTTAATGCAATTTTAGTACCTTCCTGTGTTCTTATTTTCAGAACATTTTCTTGTGACCCTGAAATTGTACATTTTAATAGAATCCAAGTTGCTTTACTTGTGGTTATATTTCTGGCAGCCTAGTGTTGCCTCATAAGAATGTTAGCTTTTGCTAATTCTCATAGCTATTTTTGTCTTTTTTTCACTTATAATGATGCATACATGACACAGTCTACTAAAAAAGGAAACATTAGTTGCAACTGCAGTAAATAGACTGATGTTTATCAATAATCTTGAGTTTACTCTGCACACAAAAATACAAATCAGCCAGGCATGGTGGCTCACACCTGTAATCCTAGTTTCTCAGAAGGCTGAGATCTGAGGATCAAGGTTCAAAGCCAGCCCAGGCACAAAAGGACCTGAGACTCTTATCTCCAGTTAACCCCTAGAAAACAAGAAATAGGGCTTGGCTCGAGGGTAGGGCGGTAACCTTGAGCTGAAGACTTCAGGGACAGCGCCCAGGCCAAGTTCAAGCCCCCCCTCTTCCCCCCCCCCCCCGCCACACACACACAAAATACAAATCAGTATTTAAATGTCAATGTTTCTGCTATGACTAGGGTATGCCATAGTGTTATCTTTTAACTTTAAGTATTGACTACAGGTCGGCTATCTATGTCACAAGACAATTCAAAACACTATTTTGATGCACATCAAATCTCATTGTAAAATAATATATGCGCTGTAACACCAATGATAAGAATGGTGCTCACTGATTATTTTTTTTATTTTTCATATTTTTTCTTTTCAGGTTAGAATTACATCCGTCAAGTAGTGGGTACATAACTTCTTGAACATTGATACCCCTTCCCATGTTTTTCTCCAACTTTCCTTCCCTTCACCCCTCCCAATCATCTTGTTTTCCCCCTTCCCTTCCTTATTTCAAATAAACAATATATATATATGTATATAATATACCAGGAAGTCAGATAGAGTAACACAATGAAGTAAACCATAATGGGGGAGAAAAGAGAAAAGAAATAACTTCACATAGCACATTAAGAACAATCACAAAAATAAGCCTCTCATTTCCCTATCCTGAAGTTTTGCTTAGTCTCATCCTATATGGCCATATCTCACTCAATTATATGTTGTTTCATTCTCATCTTTCCAACTGAGTGTTGAGAGTGCATCAGAAAACACATTATCCTCGGTACAGATATCCTGTGTTCAGCAAAATTATATTATGTAGTATAATGTAGTATATATGTACGTATATAGTATATACATAGTATATATACTATATATACTGTATATATATACTATATACAGTATATATAGTATATATATACAGTATATATAGTATATAGTGTATAGATATATACTATATATGGTATATATGTAGTATATATAGTATATGTACTATATACTATATATAGTATATATGTAGTATAATGTATATATGTAGAATATGTAGTATAGCAAAATTTTATTATGTAGTACATTTCACATGGTACTTAAATATGCAGTAGTCTCTACTACTACTACTGCTACTACTACTGTTATCTCCACTGTAAGAGCAGTGATGTCAGCTCAAACGTAAGCTCAGATTCACTGTCTTAAGTTTCTCCTTAGATGTCATTGTTATTCTCTCTCACCTTTCCCCATAAGCCTTCATAAATAAATCTCTTTCTTCATTCTGACTGCAGATCTTCTTTTGGACTTTTGATTCTATGTGCTATGCCCAAAGCCTCTTAGATCATTCAGAAGACATTCTGTTGCCTTGTAGTAAAAGGGTAAAGGGCACTGATAAGATTCATTTCAAGGTCATAAATTATGTTAGATGCTCTATATATACCCATAACAACTAAGGCCATTCAAATATGCTAATTTCAAATATCTCAAAGGTTCTCTTGGGAAGGATTGCATTGACAAGTTTACATAGTTGGTTAGTTCAATAAGAAACAATCACAGAAAGAATCTTTTGTCATGGTATGACCTTGGGCACCTTGACAATCTAGGGCAAAGTTTTCACTTGCTTTATTTTTAAATCATAGCATGCATCCTTGGCTTACCTCTAGTATCTCACCTGAAAGTATTTGAGGTTGGACAGAATAAAAATTGATTCGGCTTCATTCAATAGGCTTTTAGTAAATGTTTATATGCATTTTAACATCAGTTTCCTTTTCTGAAAAGTGTAAATAAATAATTTTTAGCTTCAGGGGGATTATTTAAGACATAGTTGTTATTTTCCAGCCTGGCTGTACATCTATTTATTTTTCTATAACTATACAAACACAGGTGTGTATTTGGTGATATTTTGCTTATTTGGGTTGAAAATGAGCAATCATTTCCAAAAGAGCAAATTTTGTAACTCTTGGGACCAGAAATGGGATCCTAGTCACTTTTCTTTTCCCTTATGACCAAGTAAAACATCTCATACAATAAGGTACTGAGGAAATAATGACTGCATTAAATAATTTTGATTTCAAATATCCTCAGTATGAGGAAATTCTCTTTACATCAGACTCATTATCTAAAGTCTAAAGTATTGTCATCATTTCAAACACAATGAAATTCATGCAGACATAGGTTTAATCCCTCCCTGTCTCTTCTTTCCTTCCTGAGAATATTTCCAAACACCTATGTTCAACACCTATAAAACAATGGATGTTGATAATGTATAAACAATATACTACATGATAAGAATAGTCTGAAAGTGAACTACATACAAAAATACAATTCTCTAAATTCTCCTATAACATTTTATGACATAATTTGCTTGTATCAAATGCTTTTTATAATTTTTGCTTCATTTTGACACATGAACTTAGTCTACCAGAGATGGCAACACAAGGAAACACAGACTGACTGGGACAATTGAAATGAACTTACTCATACTTCTAGAGTTTACAGATCCAATGTGAATATGTCAATCAGTTTCCTTTCTTTTGATGGCTCTGTTGTGTTGGCTTGGAAATAGGTAACTTCTTCCATTATCTTGAAATGGTCATTTCTGTCTATATCCTACTCTTCTGGTTTTAAACTGAAACTATAGCCCATGCCAGTGACTGCATTTAATGTTTTTTTTGCTAAGGCTGTTTCTTGTAGGGCTTGAATTGGGGCCTAAGCACTGTCCTTAAGCTCAATATGTTCAAGGCTGGCACTCTACTACTTTGAGTCACTTTGCTAGTTCCTCTTTTCTGGTGGTTAATTAGATATAGAAGTCTCAGCCTTTCAGGGCTGGGAATTTGACCTAGTGGTAGAGTGCCTGCCTAGCATGCATGAAGTTCGATTATCCAGTACCACATGCATAGAAGAAAAAGCCAGAAGCGGTGCTGAGGCTCAAGCTGTAGAGCTGTAGCCTTGAAAAACCCCAAGCACAGTGCTCAGGCCCCGCGCTCAAGCCCAGGACTGGCCAAAAAAAGTCTCAGCCTTTCCTGCCTATCCTAGCTTTGAAGATATCATCTTCCTGAGTAGCTAAGATTACAGGCATAAAACACCGGCATGCCGCTTGCTTGTATTTAATCTTAAGGAGACTTTTAAAAAGTCACACTTAAAGTTCATAATTAATATTTTAAGGTATAAGTTTTTTCATGATGAAATTCGGTTGTTAATACAAAAAAATCAGAAAATGTGTATAACTTGCAAAGCTAAGATAAGCAAGTAAGAGATACCTTTGCAATATAATCTGATGTCTACATGATTCTGGACTTCATCTTCTCTCAACTCTACAGCTTTCCCAAGCTTTTATTATCAAGCAGCAATAAACTTGTTTCCTGTTCTTTATCACTCGGCACTATCTTTTCCAACATTTGAATTTAGCCCCAAGTGTTTCCTGGGCCAACAGCTTGATATTCTGAATCCCTGAGATAGTACCTGATTATATCTTTAACTTTTATCCTCAGTTATGGGGTTTGAACTCTGGGATATCTTTAACTTTTTAGCAACATTTTTCTGTTTGTATTAATCTTCCACTTCAGATCCAATCTTTGGTCAGATATTTATTGCTTAAAAGTGTTCATGTGAACCTCCATATTTTCTACCTTTATTATAGTTAGCCCGGCAGTAGTTTCTTTTCTGCATCGGGGCATGACATTGGAAATTATGTTTGCTCATATCTGGGCCATTAAGGACAATTCTCACAAACTTTTTTTGGGGGGTGGGGCGGTTATGGGGCTTGAACTCTTGGCCTGGGCATTGTACCTGAGCTCTTCAGCTCAATGTTACTGCCCTAGCCCTGGGCCTGGTTGATGTGCCTGAGCTCTTCAGCTCAAGGCTACCGCCCTACCCTGGAGCCACAGCCCCATTTTTCCATTTTCTAGTGATAAGAGTCTCTTGACTTTGTATTGCCTGGCCTGGCTGTGAACCTTGATCCTTAGATCTCAGCGTCCTGAGTAGCTAGGATTGCAGGCATGAGCCATTGCACTTAGCCATAAGTAGTATTTTTTTGCCAGTCTTGGGGCTTGAACTCAGGGCCTCAGCACTATTCTTGGGCTTTCTTCAAGGCTAGGGCTCTACCACTTAGCACCACTTAGCATCTACCACATAGCATCACTTCCAGCTTTTTTCTATGTATGTGGTACCAAGGAATCAAACCCAGGTCTTCATGCATGCTAAGCAAGCACTCTACCACTAGGCCAAACTCCTGGCCCATTCTCACAAACTCTACTCTATCCCCTACTTCTATGGGGACCTAAAACAATATGATGGCATGTGAATGATATGAGAATATGTCTGGATCACTGAATCAGTACAAAGAGAACAACTGCCTTAAGTTACATTATCTAAGATAAGGTTTATAAAAGCAAGAAATGCACATTACTCCTACTAAACCAATGATAAATTCAGATGAATTCATGTTGTGGTTTACACTTATCTATATAGGTCAGGAAGTTTGGAATCCTGTTGCCTTTCTCTTCTATTGTGAATCACTTGCTATTCAAATCTTTTAGGATATCTTCCTTTTATAGTAAACACTTATAAATCTGTCTTTAGGATATTGGTCTTTGTTGTAAGGTGACATGGCTGATAGAAAAAGATGAATGTATAGGTAGAATGAGGAAGCTAATCAAGACTGGTAAATGGGCCAAATGAAACACTGTTAAGAAAATCCAGGGCTCAAGCTATTTTGTAAAACTAGAAATTGAAGGTATGGTGTGAAAAAAAAGACAGCCAGTCAAGAGGTTCCACAAAATATAATAGCAATCAAATTAGTCTAAGCAAAACTTCAATCACACTCCTAATCCTTTTTGTGTGTTGTTGTGCCCATTGGCTGGCTAAGCACTCACTGTGACTTTGTACTACTGTTTTAACAATGTTTCTCTTTTCATATTTCCAGTATTGGTATATTATTTTTACCAGTCCTCAATCTTAGCCCCTAATATCCATGAGATTTTGGTGGTCTATTTGGAGAAACTTGTAGGATTTCTATCTTCTTATCAAGACCTTCTATAATATTGCAACTTCAGGTCTCTGGCCAAGGATACTGCCAGAGAAACATGAAAGCCTTCTCTTCAGTGTGTTGAATTTATTCCCCTTAGGTATATAATGACTGAGACTTACTTGTGGAATAACATAATTCTTTAAAATTTGGTATCTTTGGTTAGGGCCAACTTCAGAAAAGCTCCTGCTCCTGAATTACATCACTAACTGATACTTAGGCTGAGGAGACCCATGCTCAAAATACTTGAAATCCCCCATAAAGACATGTTGTTTCTAGGGAAATCAGGTTATAATATGGGCTCCAACTCATTTCCCAACCTTACTACCAACAACCTTTAAGGTCTTCAATAGCCCGGAAGAGATTTCAAAGACTGAAAAGGGATGATAGAATAGATGGCTGAAGCCAACTCTATTCCCATTCAGAGGATGCTTCAAGCTCTCCATGTTCACCTTAGTTGAGCTGCTTACAGGTCATCATAACCACAGGCTCTCACACAGTCCTCATTGTCTTCTTATAATTTTGGTCAGTTGGGGCATTGCAGACAGAACTGCTGAAATCTATGTTCCCCACCAGGTCCATGTTTATAGTATAGGAAGGAAGGCCAGTGTGAATGTGACTTTCTTTTTCTCTTTCCTATAAAGTCAAGATCCCAAGGACAGTCTACTCCAAGGGACAAAGGTAGACCTTTGATCGAGGTTGAAGACTATGAGAAACCAACAGATGAAGAAAATCTGCAATTGTATTTTGTTGAGACTTAATAGCTATACAAGTTTCCATGTCTTCCATCTCTTTGAGGAGCCCTTGGCAATTTCAAATGATGTAGGAGATAAAATTATCTTCTTAAGGGGACAGAGACCCCAGGTCTTGCTAAAGCAAAGTAGTTCCTGCGTGAAAGGATCATGTAACAGAGGGTTGTGGAACATTATGTTCATATTTATTGAAGCTTTACCTGGAAATAAAGAACTGCACTGAAAAAAATTATCTTCTTAATAGACATCATATTCTGCCCTAGCTAGGCTCCTGGGCCCCACTTTTCTGTGCCCATTTCTCTTCATATCAATAGATATACAATATCACTGGAGCAGTTTTACTTCTGCTAGTACAATCACTAGAAGTCAAGGTGTGTACTTATATTTTCTTGGTTTTTTTCTTCATGTCCTATCCCATTCCTGGGTAGAGATGTCTTAGTACCATGACATAATACAAGTTATACTGTTCTGTTTTCTTCTGACACCTCAGTCACAAGTGACTGGATTATTGATTCTGAGGCCTGATGCACTACTTTCCCTGGAAACTCACACTCTAAACTCCAATTAAAATAATTTTAAAAGATCCTAATTACTCTAGAGCAGGAGACTCATAGAGGCCTCTAAACTCCCATCAACCGACTCACTATACCCTTGTAATTTTTCCCCATACAACACATTTATTCTCTCACTAAAGAAATAAGATGGATTTGAGTGTTACATAATCACAGGACTGTCAATGAGGTACTTAACCTCATTCATCCCATTATCTCTAACCCATATACCTTATTAAATACATTTAATTCACATATACACCAGGGAGAGGGGAGGGTATGCTTCCTAGTTTTAGATATGAAGGATACATTCAAAGCCGAAACACTTTATTTGATGCTTGCGCTGGCGCTTGAACTGAGGGTCTGGGTTGTATCCCTTAGCTTTTGTGTTCAAGGCTAGTACTCAAGCACTTTGAGCCAGAGCTCCATTTTTGGCATTTTGGTGGTTAATTGGAGATAAGTTTCTCACTGACTTTGCTACCAGGGCTGGCTTCGAACTGTGATCCTCAGAGCTCAGCCTAATGAGTAGTTAAGATTACAGACCTAGTCTGGCACAGTGGGTCAAGCCTGTAATCCTAGCTACTCAGGAGGCTGAGACCTGAGGATCAAAGCAAAAAGCCAGCCCAGGCACAAAAAGACCTGAGACTTTTCTCCAATTAGGGCAGTAGCCTTGAGCTATAGAGTTCAGGGACAACACCCAGGCCAAGTTCAAGCCCCATGACCGACCAAAAAAAAAAGATTACAGACCTGAATCACTGCCAGGAAAAAGTCATTCTATTAAACAGAACTATTAAGAGGACACACAAATAAATGTATTAACATGCTAACACAATCCCAAATTAAATTAGAAAAAGACCTCTGTTGGGGCTGGAGATTCGTGTATTTTAAAACTCTTCTCTAAGACAAGGACCCTTTAATACCTGTCCAGGCTCTCATCAAGTACTTTCAAAAGCCCTATAGCATCTAAACTATCTGTTATTTCTCTTTGGATTATGTCTAGGATCCATAGAGTATGTCTCACAGAGTATGTCCAAAGACTCACAGACTGTGAAGCCATAGGAGATTTTGTTTTTTGTTTCAATGACCTCAAAGCTGTAAGTGAAACATTTTTCTATGCTACAATGCAGCTTCTACCCCATACCATGTTATCTTCTAAGACCTCTTCATCCTCTAGACTTGACTTTCTTACAAGTTCGTTCAGATATTCAATTAGATCCCATTATGTTCCTAAAGACCACTCCATAACATTCTCTCTGGCAAAATAACAAACATAGCAGGGGGCATATCTATGATGCTAATCGGCTAGAAGCACTTCCATGGTGAGACATTTGTTACACTGAAATCAGAATTGATTTTGTTTCTTTATCAAGATAAATGTAGGGAAGCCCCATTTAAAGATGATGTGGCTGAGAGATTACCAAGGTCCAGTTAGAGTTAGGAAGCATGTTGAGGCTGGAAATTGGGCCAGACAGAACACAGATAATAGAGGGCTCAAGATGTTTCTAATGATTGAAGTTTAAGCCATGTTAAGGGCCAAACAACAGGTTTAATAAAATGATATAACTAATCAAAAGTAGCCTAATCAAAGAGCAAAATCCCACTTTCAATGTTGTCAGTGTGTTTCATGCCATTTACCTGAATAGATACTTCTTGTATCTCTCATATATTGGTGTCATAATAAATCCATTTTCTCCTGTCTACTCTTCATACTAATATATATCCAAATACCCTTGACAATCATCTATCTATACATTTTTATTTGCCACAATGTTACTCGGATGTAAGTGTATTCTTAATCCAGTCCTAACTCGGTTAGCTTATACCCTAATTCCAATTCTGAGAGAAGGGTGCATTCCTACATTTCAATACTCTGTCTCTTGATGCCTGTACCACAATGGTACTCCAATTTGCCTTTAAAATCAGGCTAAATCCGCCTGGAAAAAGATAGCTTCAAAGAGAATATTCCCAGTTGTTAATTTAGTGAGAGGGAAGTTATGTTAGCTCATTGAAATTTAATTGCTAATGGGTTATAAGATCTTAGGAACTACAGGCCCAGCATCTGTCTCTTTTTAGTGTCTCAATTATCACCACAATAATTTAATGGCATCCTGTGGAAGAAACAACTTTGACATGCTAATGAATGGCACCCTGCTCATTTCCATGAACTTCACATTCCCTCCGTGATCATTTTAAACCAGGCATTTCAGATTTCCCTCATCACTAGTCCTCATAGACTAACTGAAATGTTGGCCAGATGATACATTAAACAATGCTGTTTAACACATACTGAATATGACTTAAAATATAGTTACTTATAAATTTTATAAATATGTTTCAATATTGAACAGTTCCTGAGAATCAAAATATCTGATTTATTATCTAATTTAATCAATTTGTGCTCAGCTGCTAAGTGCATTGTGTACACTTAATGACTGGTTTCATCTGGAATATTTTGATTTTTTTAATTAACGCTTTTTTCCTTTATGATTTTTTGAGATTTTTACTGTATTATTTGCTTTTTCACTTATACATCTATTCCACATACATTTACAGTAAACTCAGTATTTATGAACAAATAGTAGCAGGCACTGTTTTTCCATTTTTAGAAGGAAATATCTAAATAACTAGCTATATATGTGAAAATGTTTTTTTTAATTCATCAATCTGAGACATGTAATTTGTTCTAAAAAATAAAAGCAAGCATTGGAGGTTACTAATGGATATATTTGAATACTTTTTATTTATTTTTCTTTTATTGCAAAGGTGGGTTACTCAGTTATGTAAGTAAGGTAATGAGTACATTTATTTATTTTGCCAACCCTGGGGCTTGAAGTCAGAGCCTTAGCACTGTCTTGAGTTTTCTCATAGTTAGTACTCTACCACTTGAGTCACAGCATGAACTCAGCTTTTTCTGTGTACTACGTGGAATGGAGGAATTGAACTCAGGGCTTCCTCCATGCTAGGCAGGCATTCTAGCACTAGACCAGACTTTCAAGCCCACATTTCTATTTTTTAAAATTTGATCTTTTTTCAAGTTGATAGTGTTGGTGTTGCATTGGTTCTCCTTTGTCCTTTGTCTCCTTTCTTGTTGAATATTGTTACCCTCTCCCTCATTTTTCTCCTTCTTCCCTTCCCCCCTTACTGTCTCCTTCACAAGTTGTAAAGTTTATTTCCAACATAATGTCTTATGAGTATCACTGATGTATTGGTTCACCTTTTGTCCTTTTCTCATCATTTTGTTTTTACTCTTCCCTTCCCCAGACATGACCAAATGAATACTTTTAAAAAGAGGCAATTTACTTAACTTAAAATACACTAAGATAGCATTTTTGAAACATAGTTGCATGCCCAAGTTGACTTCATAATTTATTGTCGCATGAATTCCAAAGGTCTTTGCAAAACAAGACTTTGTATGGTTCAGAAAGAGAGTAAAAAGAGCAACCTATAAGCTGAGGAAATTAAATTGGATATAATGAAGTGCTCTTTGATCGTGATGTTCACTCAGTTCTAGAATGAACTGAAAAGTGTTTTAGAATGATCTGCCCTGTAGAATTTGGAGGGATATAGATGCTTAGCAATTTGTCTGAAAATATTTCCAAGACATCCTGTCTGAATTTGGTCAATTAGCTGATTAGATGTCTCCTTATGATTGGGGACTACTGCCAAAATGGTAAACAAGAAAAAAAAACTACTCACATGGGATATTTCAAAAGCAATCAATGAGGCCAGTCTGAACTATGTGTGATAAAAGTTTCACCTTCACATAGTGCCTGAAGATTGTGTATCCTGGCAACTAAAATTCACGTTGTAATGAACATGAACACTATTACCTGGACTATTTCCAATCTGAACAAAATCCATTTCTTCTGGCTCTCCAAGGCAATGGAAAGTAAGAGCTGGGCAATTATCTGGAGAGCTTTGGAGAGCTCATGAAGAACTTTTTCAAGCTGCTTCTCCTTTATGGGTGATAGTAGTGGTAGAAGGGAAGGAATATGGCTCATATATTCACAGCGAGTCCTCTTGGCACCCACAGATCCCCATGAAAATTCTGCACATCATAGTGCAGCAATAGCTCCCACAGCTATGAAATACTGCAGATAGCAGAAGCTTCATGTCTCATAGGTAGCTGACTACTAGGATGCACACCCCTATATCAAAATACAATTGCCTTTTCAAGACAAAACTACCTTCACATTCTCCATTTCCTGGGAGAAAAGAAAGTCCATTTCATCCTTTCTTTCTTCCTTTTTTTTTTTTTTTTTTTTTTTGGAGTCGGTCGTGGGGCTTGAACTCTAAGCCTTGGCCTTGTCCCCAAGCTCTTCAGCTCAAGGCTAACGCCCTAACCCTTTCATGTTTTCTTTTTTAGTCAGATAAAGGGAGAACAATGAATTCCACACTTTTAATAAAAGAATCAAATGAAATATGAAGAAAAGTATCACATGAAAATTCATTTGCAGTAGACATGCAAATTAAAAATATAGACAGCAAAAATAGTTTTAATTAAATGGACTTTATCAAAAGAAAAAATTGTCTAGAGAGTACTGAAACAACATTATTGCAGTTTTTACTACAAATATTCATTACAAGTAACTATGCGTGAAATAAATCTTAAACGACACTTCAGTTTTATAATCAGTTATGGAGGTTATAAACATGAATAGTACATATTCTATTTAAATCAATACTTATTGCCTACCTCCTGGGCTATTAAAAAAATTTACTTAAATTTGGGAAGAAAAAGGATGGAAGTAAACTGTTGAAAATTAACTATACCACACATTGTAACAGGTACATTGCATACATTGTTATATTTATTTTTTGCAATTAAATAACGATTCCATTTACATGTTTTATAGTTGTAAATATTGATTTGTAGAGAACTACACTTTATATGACTTCAGAGTCCCTAAGCATTTTTGCTCAAGGTTAGCATTCTACCACTTGAGCCCCAGCTCCACTTCCAGCTTTTTTTTGGTTAATTGCAGATAAAAAAGTTTCACAGAATTTCTACCTAGTTTTGTTCTGGAACCTCAGTCCTCAGATCTCAGCATCTTGAATAGTAAGGATATGAACATGAGTCACCAGTGCCCAACTCAGAACAGCATGTTTAGGTGATGAACATTCAAAACACCATTCACACACAACTGTAATGTGAGGAATAACATGACGTACATGCTGGAATAGTAAAGAAAGCAGATTTTTATACATTTTCTTTTCTCCTTGAAAATGTTTATGAAATCTAGTTGCTCAATCATCAGTCTTTAATGAAAATGGCATTATCTTGTCTTTGTGTTAGGAACTTGAGCTCTTATTTTCTAAATCAAATAAGCTTTTGCCAACTTTCATAATTTCATTAAGTGACAATTCCATCTTCCAACTAACCAAATTAAGATGCTTAATCATTTCTGAGACTTAATCTATGTCTCTTGAAGGTTCCATTGAGAAAACTTTTTTTCAGTTTTTATTTTTTCCTTTTTTTAAAAAATTGTAATCTATAGAGGGTTCACTACAGTAGCTCAAAACCTAGATACATAAGGTCATATAGGATGAGGCTAAATGAAAGGATCTTTAGGATGTGGAAACAAGAGCTTTGTATTATGTTGTTCTTAATGTTCTATGTTACCTCTCCTCTCTTTTGTTGCCAGTTGGTTAGTCTCATATTGTTACAGTATCTGACTTTGTTACCTGGTATTTAGTATATACATTTATTTGTTTATTTGAAATAGGAAAGAGAAGGGGGAAAACAAGATGATTGGAAGGGGGTGGGAGAAGGGAAATGGGGACAAAACCATGAGAGGGGGTGTCAAAATGTGAGAAGTGATGTACCCTGTGTCAGAAAACATTTAAAATTTGACTTTTAATAGATTGCTATCACTTTATCTCAAATTAGCACCACCTCATGTCTTTTCTGTATTATTGTGATGGTATCCGAATAAGCCTAACTTCATCTGGAAGCAAGTTAAGGGTCGGAAATGGGCCAGATGTAACACAGATACAATAAAGAAGGGCTCAAGCTGTTCCCTATTGCTTAAAATGTAAGACATGTTAAGAGAAAGAGACAAAGAATAGGTTACACAAAATGATATTGCCAATCAGAAGTCGTATAATATATACGCACCAGTGTCTTCTCAACAGAGTAGGCAGAGTGACTACTGAAAGGTATTACATACCATGTGTGTCATACAAAGAGGTCTCATGGTTCTAAATCCATATAGGCATATAATATACTTGTATCATCTTTATTTCCACTGTCAAGTCTTTCTAATACTTTCTCACTTTGAAAAAGTGGTTCATTGTTCTCTTATCATCATGAATGCAAACTACATCTACAATGTTCACTATTTCTGCTTCTATCTCACTGGTTCTATTCTCCAAACAGTCCCTATTTGACACTTGAATCATTCACTTACGTCTAGATTTCCCATTGGGAAGAGATGTGATATCTGTGTTTCTCAGAATGTATTTCTAAATACTGTAAAGATAATGGTGCAATATAGCAGCTAACATTTCTGTTTAGCTAAATCAATGATGGTGTCCTCTATATGTTACTGCTTATACATTGCAAAAATATTAAGTGGTATGAATGACATCTCAAGGTTATTTTCTACATAAGTCTGAAATAATATCTCATAATTTGATAGTGTATGCCCAGATGTAACTATTTAAAAGTCGTAATATTTCATAAGAATATAAAAGAATTTCAGTTACACAACCCCTTGTTCTAAAATGTCTTATTTTGTTAATTAGACTTGATAATTTCCCAATATTGAGTATTTGGAGTGGTTGTATGACATACTTCCAATTAATAAATAGCAGTGATTTGTTTACTCTTAAATCCAAAAACAATAATATAAAAAAGAAGTATTGTCATCTACATTTAAGAAGTGAGTAACCAAGACAGAGGCTAGATACCATATCCAAAATGATACAATAGTTAGTAAAAATAGGATTTGAATATAGGTAGATTAAGCATTACCTATAAGGGTCAATAATCAGGGTACTTAAATTGCCTCCCCAGTTAGAGAAGAGAGTCCTCCATTCTATTGGACCTTATACAGACAAAATCAAACAGTTACACAAGAATCAGAGAGGCAGCATCCCATGAAGATGAGAATATAAAAAGGGCATATATATATTTTTTGTATGTGTGCTGGTATTGGGGCTTGAACTCAGGCCCTGGGTGCTATTCCTGAGGTTTTGTTTCCCACATCTTAAGAAGGGAAGGGATTGGGAGTATGTATTAGGGGTAGAATGAAACATGTGTTTTCATTCTTTACATTTTTCAATAGTTTTGATTCTTTAAAAAGTCAAAAATCGCTAGCATGGGTTAAATCCAGAACGAGATAAGACATAGATGCCTATAAGCTCACATTACTTGACAATAGAAAAAGAAATGTTTTACAACTTCCCATAGCTATTTGACTCAGCCATGTCAAAATATCTGCAGAATCAAAATGTTTGTTAAATTGTCCATTTATTTCAAAACATTATGTTTCAGAAGCAATACTCTAAGATCAATGAAATAATACAGACTTCAGAAAGTCAGAATTGCTTCTTTGTAAGAATGAAACAATAGTTTTCATCATAAGCAATGCAATTCTTCATCATAATCAAACTCAACACCATTAGTGACATACTTTAATTTGTGTTTTCTCATGCTAGATTAAAAACAAAAGAATATCCTTCACTAATGGGTTATAATTATTCTGACCATGCCAGAAGATATAAAAGCTATATCCAGAGGTTTGAGATTAAAGTCTTCTCTCAGGGTCAGAGTTTTAAGGCTGGCCTAAGTTCATTTGGAGACAAGTGAAAGTAATTACTACTTGAGGCTCTCTCTGATGCATTAATTAGCTGTGAATGAAGCAACTGCTTGCAATATGGGGTATTTTACATGCAGTTTTTATTAGATGGATAATGATTCACATTAAAAAAATCACTTCTATGAGGACTGATCTCCTTGCATAGCAATCTGACAGCATCCTGTGAAATGGTCCCTTAACCTTTTTAAATGATGCTTCCTAAAGTCATACAAGTAGCATAATATAGATAGGTCTTGAAATATCCTTCACCCTGGTTTATTATGAGCCAAATCTTATTTTTATCTTAAAAAAATTAAGTAGAGATTGAATTTCACAGGAACTCAAAAAGGTGAATACCAAAATGTCATAGTTTATGTTGGTGCTCCATTTGATTAAGCAAGAGTGAGGCTCTGAGTTCAAATGCCAAATCCCAAGCACTATGGAGAAAAAAAATCCCACAATGTTTTAAGACTACAGAATAAAGTTAAAAAGCTTCCCCATTGTATTTAAGCCAGTATGATGTTTTCCATGTGGTGGTCCTGGGCTTGAATTGAGGCTCAGGACTGGGTGTTCTCCTTGAGCATCTTTTGCTCAAGGCTAGTGTTCTATCACTTGAGCCTGCCTTTCAAGTCGTTTATAGGAGCTGAGAGTGTCAAAGCATTTTCCGGCATGGCCTTGTTTCAAACTGTGCTTTCAGATCTCAGCCTCCTGAGTAGCTAGGATACCAGGTGTCAGCTACTGGCATCCTGCTGATTTAAGGATGATTTTAAAAGACTGATTTATGAATGATTTTAACTCTGTCTAAAATGCTATGTCTTTCTCATCTTTACCTGGTCAGATTCATCTTCAAATCTTACCTTAGGCCTTCAATGTTAACTTACTGTACAGGTCTTTACTAATTTAATTAGCCCTTACCACATCCCAAAGACCCTTTTCACAAACATAGAAGATTTTCTATCATCACTTTGTAACAATACCAGCATATGCACACCTGCATATGTAATTCAGAGGCCTGGGCTACCATGGGTTTTTTCCTTTTACAAATATGATATAAGTGGCTTTCAAGGTTCCCATTATTACTACCAACACACTCATCCACAAAGAGAAACTGAAGATGTTTATGTAGGCCAGATCTGCAAGTTCATACATCATGTCCATTTATATTCTCTTGTCTACAAGCAAGTAGGAAAAATAAATCTGTTAGTCCAATGCTTTTGGATGAATGCTACCTCTTTCATTATTTTTCATTGTACTCACAATCTGATAAGCTGAATTGAAATCCCTTTGAATACCTCCTTAAAGGTAATAAAAACATTAAAGAAAAAAGAAGTCTTAACTGAAATTGGAAAAGGGGAAGATAGTTAATTTTTAGTTTACTCTAAGGTTGTACAAAGGTGGTTCAATTCAGCACATATGAGTATAGTGTATGTTGATCAGTGTCAGCTCTTTAATCATTCTTAATCTCTCTCAACCAGGCCCATCCTCTTAACTTTCATAGTTGCATTTTCTCATATGTACATTGAATATTATGACTGTGTTCAAGGTCACTTCTTTCCATTTTTCCACTCCAGTCTCCTAAATCTTACTCTCCTCAGATTAGACATGTTTCCTGTATCTGTTATCTATTTTATTAAACTATCTGTAATTTTGTTCAAAGAAGTTACACCAGTATGTTCTTAGGATACAATCAAGGTCATACATCAGCAAAGTCTGTGTTTAATCACTTTTGGACAAGCAAGATACAAATATATCCATCTTTGTTTATTCAAGTTCATTTTTACATTCATACCAACAAAGCTGAGAAAATACAAATCATTTTAGAAAATTTCTGTATTTCAGATGTTCCCCCATTATCATATTGGTTATCAAAGAAAACCTCAGTTTATTGTTGCATTTCCTTAATAATCAATATACTATTTTGCATGTGTCCTATTTCATTCTAATTGAGTGCAGTAGATATCAATAACTTTGGGACACAGATTCTCTAAAAGTAATCACCAGTCTTCTATAACCCTGTTCATATATTCAAATATTACACATAAAAATATGTATTGTTGGTCGGGAGTTTGGCCTAGTGGTAGAGTGCTTGTGTAGCATGCATGAAGACCTGGGTTCAATTCCTTGGTACCACATACGTAGAAAAAAGCTGGAAGTGGTGGTGAGGCTCAAGTGGTAGTGCGCTAGCCTTGAGAAAGTCCAAGGACAGTTGCTCAGGCCCTGTGCTCAAGCCCAGGACTGGCAAAATATATATATATATATATATATATATATATATGTATTGTCACATGAAAGTGCCTGTGGAGGGATTCATTTAATTTTGGTATTGGAATACTTGACTGTGTTTCAAGTCTTCATAGAAAGTGCTTGCATTCCAAATGGAAATACTTGGATTTTTATTTCTATTATTCAATATGTGTACATAGTCTATAATGTTCAAATATAGTTAATAAGCCTATACAGCAATTCTATCATTAATAATCACGTTTGTGTGTCTAGAATGGAACTGTTTCTGTCTTTAAACAAAACTATTTTTTTGTTGGAAATTTTTGAAGTGAAGGCATTGGACTACAACTTGAACCATGTCCCTAAGGCCCTCTCTTTTTCTTTTACCTTTTGGATAGGTTGTCACCCTAATTAGTAAGCTGCCCTTGGAACATGATTTTTTTTAAAATTGTGTACATGCATGGTATACCATGACCAACTTATTTGTTGAGATTGGGGGGCTAGGTCTTAATACTTTTGCCTACATTGTTGAGTTTTGATTTTACTACATTGTCCCATGCAATTGAGATTACGTGGATGAGCTAGTGTGCTCTGAAAGTTAAGTTTTTTTTTGTTTTTAAAACAGATTGTATAGATTGGTTTCTTAATTTCTTTTTCAGTATATATTGTTGTCTAATTATGCTACAGATGTTTGGTCTTTAACTTCTATTCTTAATATTTGATGAATGTATTTTTTTTTGCTAGCTCGGGGCCTGAGCACTGTCCTTGGATCTTATCAAGGCCCAAGCTCTACTACTTGCGCCTCAATACCAGTTCTGGTTTTTTTTTCTATCTCTGTGGTACTAAGGAATTGAACTCAGGTCTTTGTGTGCTGAACAAATATTCTACCACTACACCAAACTCCTGGCGTTTCTGTATTTTTTTCAATTGGAATTTATATAAAGTGTCATACATATAAGGCAGGCATTCCACTATTTAAGCTAAGTATGCAGCCATTTTGTTCATATTATTTTATTTTGTTAAGTGTTTTTGTGGTCCTAGGATTTGAACATAGTGTTTTGTATAGGCAAGAATTCTATTACTCGAGTCATGATTCCAGTAATGCTATTTGCTACTTAATTTGGAAGTAGATTGTAGTAATTTGTTTTGAAAACTTAGAGAAAATGAATAATTTTTAAGTGAAAGCTGCAGAGCCTTGCAGAAACAGAGACAGAACAAATTACAAATATGAATTTCTGTAAGATATTGGATTATTGATTATGGTTTCAGTAGTGATTGTTTTACATACTTCGAGAAGAATAATGAGAAAATATTGTACTTCAACAGTGCATAAAAACACATGGGAGCTATTTAATCGTAGGTTCTCTGAGTGAAAAGCAACCTTGATAATGATATTTTATGTAGATATCAGTAGAATATAAATGCTATTTCTTATGAATAGAGTTGAAAATAGTAGAACACAATATTGGTAGAGTTTTGTAATGATGAATGGGTTGATCGTGACTTGTGTCTTTTATTTCAGCAAAGTAAAAAAGAAAAAAAAATCGGCACAAGGGAGTCCTTGAGTCTCATCTTCAATTTGACACCAATAAAGTTGGCGAGCCGATGTAGTATAAGCAGTAGCGGTTAGTCTTTGCCATAACCGCTGAGGGCCAGCGCCCATGGAAGCTGAGCTCAAATTCCATTGCCAGCACCCAGAAATCTGTCCTTACAATGAAATGTCACAAAGAAATATATGGGGATGAGCAGCTTACAGGAGGCTGGAGAAGAAACACCTGCCTAAAGTGGCTACCAGCAAATGATGGATGGCAACCCCTGAATGCTGCCAGCGGTCTTTAAAGACCCTGAAGAGGAAGCAGGCCCAAAGCGTGGAAGACATGAACGTGAACCCTTTAAGACTTGAAGGAAGTGGGTGTGGCTCAATGCCCCGTCCCCTTTGACCCCAGCCATGCATTTCCGCCTCCGAAGAGCGCTGGCGGTGGAGTGGTGGCACCCCGTTTTGGTGTGGCGCAGTAGCGGCCTCGGCTCCCACAGAAATTGACGTAAGACTTTATGGGAACATAAAAGGAAGGTGTTGTAGATAAAAGTCCCCCCAGTTAGTGTACAACTCTGTCCATTTTGACCCCGCTTCCAGAACGGCGTGTCAGGGGATGTGACCCCTCCCCCACTTGTCGTCTTTGGCTGCCTTAAGGGCCGAGGCCTACTCGCTGCTCCGTCACAGCTCCCCCACCTTGACCGCAGACTTCCTCTGGTGGCAGTTGGGGAGTGTGAAGGTGGGTACACATCACGCAAACAATTACCCCCCGAATGTTTTTTTTTTTTTTTTTTTTTAAAAAAAACCCTGTTATGGGCCTGAAGCAGAGTAGACTTAGCGGAGTGCCGCCCCACCGCCTACTCCTTTCAGCTTCTAGAAAGACCAAAATCAGAACTTTTCTCTGAAGGTTCAGGAAAAGACACGCCTGGGACACTTAGAAAGCCCGACGGAAAAGCTCCATAGATGGTCCCCAAATGACTAATTCCAACCCCTTCTATACTCCCGCAGCCCCTTCCCCAACCCCCGCCCCACCTCACCTCTACCCTTTGCGGCTTTCCCAGCCCAGAACTGGGCGCCATGACAAAATGACCCGGCTTTGTAGGCATTTACGATAACACCTCAGCGAGGATTCATGAACCCAAACACATATAGGGTACCACTAGCTCCGTTGTCTCCTCTGCGTATATGTGCATCTTCTAAGACCAAGGGCCCCTATCCTTTTGCTGTTGCTTTGTTTTTCTACTTGGGATCATACCGTTTGAACAACCTCTTCATAATGACAAGACAAGGGCCCCTATGCTTTTGCCATTGTGTCCTTTTGCTTCATGAGGTCATACCCTTTAGGAAACCTCTTCATAATGACAAGATATTCTACTGTTCACTTCTTTTTCACCATTCTCAAGGAGGTGAACTCTCAGCTTCCAACAGCCACTGGGAGAAAGTCATCACAGGAAGAAACCCAGGATCTGTAACAGTCAAGGTAAATGAAAAAATAGGTTCTGACTACTGTCCTTGCACTAGCGCTCTACCATTTGACTCACACCTCCCACTACTGGCTTTTTCCTATGTACGTAATACTGAGGAATCGAGCTCAGTTCTTTGTGCATGCTACACAAGCACGCTACCACTAGGCGAAACTCCCAGCTCCCATGTATTAATTTTTTAAAGAGTGCTTTTTTTTTCTGCGTCATACGACTTGAACTCTCCCTGGGCACTGTCCCTCAGCTCTTCAGCTCAAACCTACCGTCCTACCTTTGAGCCAAGCCCCAATTCCCATTTTCTAGAGGTTTATTGCAGATAAACTTTGAGATCGTTTTGTGCCTGGACTGGCTTTGAACCTTGATCCTCAGATCTAGGCCTCCTGGTCAACTAGAATTACAGGCAAGAGACACTGTGCCCAGCTCACAAAGAAAGCTTTTAACTTGCTGTTTTGTTTATTTCTTCAAATGGCCTACTGGTATCTCCACAGCCTTACATCTATAAGCTATGTATACCTGAGAAGATGACAACTCACACCTTTCCTTAGATTCTCCATGTAGAGGCCCAGTAACACTGATGCACAACAGCACCATCCATTCAAAAGGAGATCTGGTTTTTGTTTGTTTTTATTATTTCTTTATTTTGGTACTGGAGATCAAACCCAGGATATTGCATTGCACTTGGGATGCAAGCATTTTGCCACTGAGATACACCCCAGCCCCTAATAAGCACTTTTTTGTCAGCCCTGGGGCTTGAACTCAGGGCCTGAGCACTGTCCTTGAACTTTTCTCAACCTTACATAGCACCATTTCTGGCTTTTTTCTTTGTACATGGTACTGAGTAATCGAGCCCCGGTCTTCGTGCACGCTAGGCAAGCACTCTACCACTAGGCCAAACTCCCAGCCCCTAATAAACACTTTTAAATAGAGATATGGTGAATGTCTCTAATACTAGCTGTCGAGAGGCTGAAGTGGAGAAATTACAAGTTTGAGACTCATAAGGGTAATATAAGGGACCACACGTCAAAAACAAAACCAAACAAAAACCAGCAAGACATAAAACACAAAACAATAACAACCCCCCCCCACCAAACAAACCAAATGAATAGTTTCAAAAACTCTGGGTTGCAGTTACACATTATTATTTCTAATGGTTTCAATGCTGTTTGCAGAGGATTCAACAAGCCGTGAATGGAATGACCATGGCCCATTAAGCTGGCCACATTAACAGGTTTACATTACAAAAGGGAACCCATTCTGAGGCTCAACGCAGTGGCCTGACCTGGCCAAAAAGAGATTTATAGTAAGTCTGTAGACATATCAAACATGTCAAACAGATGATTGTTTTTTTGTTGTTTGGTCAGTCGTGGGACTTGAACTCTAGCCCTGGCAATGTCTCTGAGCTCTTCAACTCAAGGCTGCCACCCTACCCTTTGAGCCACACCGTTACTTCAGGTTTTCTGGTGATTCATTGGAAATATGAGTCTCACAAACTTTAGTGCTTGAGCTGGCTTTGAGTTGCAATACTGAGATCTCAGCTTCTTCAACAGATAGGATTACAGATTTGAGCCACTGGCATCTGACTTCAGGTGATTCTTAACCCAGGACACTCACATACTCTTTCTCTTCCCCAGGCATCAGGAAGTTCCAGTGCACTATCCTGTCCGTCATGATGCCTTATAAGCAGAACAACCAGCATTCCAAGCCTGAAGAGGGCTCTCAGAGCCAAGAAGAGGCATCAGGTTCTGAGGGTGAGCTGATCCAAAGGGCTGAAGAAGAGGAGGAAGCCACTGCCACAATCTCTTCTTCTGCCTCCGCTACTGCTTTTACCCATGTCACCTCAAGGGAAGTACCTGCTGCATTGAAGAAAAATGTTCCTCTTGAAGCTCAGGGAGCACCTGCTCCTCTTGTGGGATTGGTTCTCGCTTCTCAGAGTCAGTCAGATCAGGGCTCCAACCATGGGGAACAAGATCAAGGCTCTGACCAAGAGGAGCAAGGTCATGGCTCTGACCGAGGGGAGCAAGATCATGGCTCTAGCCAAGGGGAGCAAGGTCAGGGCTCTGACCAAAGTCAGGATTCCAACCAAGGGGAGCAGGATCAGGGCTCCAATCAATGGGAACAAGATGAATGGGAGCAAAGTCAGGGCCCCGACCCCTGGGAGCAATATCAAGACTCCAAAGAAGGGGAGGAGGAGGAAGACCAAGGAGAGGATGAGAAAGACCAAGGGGAGGAGGAGGAAGACCAAGGGGAGGAGGAGGAAGTCCGAGGGGAGGAGGAGGAAGACCGAGGCGAGCAAGGTCAGGGCTCTGACCAAAGTCAGGATTCCAACCAAGGGGAGCAGGATCAGGGCTCCAACCAGTGGGAACAAGATGAATGGGAGCAAAGTCAGGGCCCCGACCCCTGGGAGCAATATCAAGACTCCAAAGAAGGGGAGGAGGAGGAAGACCGAGGGGAGGAGGAGGAAGACCGAGGCGAGCAAGATCAGGGCTCGAGTCAAAGCGAACAAGATCAGGCCTCCAGCCAAAGAGAGCAAGATCAGGGCTCCGGCCAAGTTGAACAAGATCAGGGTTTATGCCAAAGGGAACATGAACAGGTTGCCCTTCTCACTCCAATAGATCATGTATCCATGTTGCGGAATGCACAATCCTTGGTGCCCTTCTTAATCCTTAAGTATAGAATGAGAGAGTCAACAACCAAGGCAGAAATGCTAAATTTGATTGCAACTCACAGGGAGCACTTTTTTGAGATCTTTTCTAGGGCAGCTGAGTACATGCAGCTGGTCTTTGGCATTGAGGTGATTGAAATTGATCCCTCTGACCACTGCTATTTCCTCACTCCTGTAGCAGGGCTAACTTATGATGGGATGATGAGTGATGTCATGGGCATGCCCAAAACAGGCCTGCTGATAATCATCTTGGGTATCATTTTCATGGAAAACAACTGTGTCTCGGAACGATCAGTCTGGGATATGCTGAGTGTGATGGGCGTCTTTCCAGACACAGAGCATTATATTTATGGAGAACCTAGGAAGCTGATCATTGAAAATTTTGTGCAGGAGCAGTACCTGGAGTACCGGGTGGTACCCAACAGTGATCCTGCTTGCCATGAGTTTCTGTGGGGCCCAAGGGCCCATGCTGAAACCACTAAGATGAGAGTCCTGAAACACTGGGTAAAGTTCAGTGGTAGTGATCTCAGTGCCTATCCAAACCTCTGTGAACAGGCTTTGAGAGATGAACGAAATGCTCGAGCATGAAGCATAGTCAGGTCCATGAATGGGGATCGGGGGGACTTTAGTTATCAATCCATGACCTGTTTTTCCTTGAGGGACTTCAGAATTAGCCTTAGTTGCCTTTAAAATTGTTTAGTGTTCTTTTCAGTTGAGTATTATATCCGGAATACAAGTTTATGTATCACAATAGTCACACATTTTTTTTTCTTGTTAATATATTTTGGGACAAATCTTACTAATTATTAGCACATAGAGAAATCCATTTTAGAACAAGTTAATATGGCAATGAAGCAATGAAGGCTGTATTTCCTTGGATATGTAACGTACACAGAAACAGAGGAAGTAAATTCTTGCTTTCTTTTATTGTTGTCATCCTTACTACATTAAATATGTCTATACCACCTTGGCTTCACATGTTTTTGAAAATTTAGACAAATGTAGATAAAGTTACATCTGGGTTAATTATATGTGTTTACTTAATAAAGAAGGCTTTTAACTCATGATTGTGTTTAATTATCTTACTTAACTGAGATAGATATATATTATTTAAGTTTTGTTTGCTTATGATAACTAATTGAGCATTTTAGCATTTTTACTCACTGCATCATTGAAATTTTAGATAAGTTTTCTAAACTTCCATAATGTAATAGTCTAGGTAAGCCTCTCCCATGGTCAACACACACACACACACACACACACACACACCCTTTCCATGGTCAACACACACACACACACACACCCTTTCCACGCCCCAGACTGGCAGCTTTCACTTCTTTGTGAAACTGGAACCTGTGGCTGGGAGAAAGGTACTACTATTAGCTTTAGCTATTGAAGTTTCCCTTTTTGTAAATTGGCAAGGTATTGCATGTGGAAGATCTGAATATTTCACCATAGAATTCCACATAGTAAACTAGTTTATTAATTATGATGCTGCCTCTTAGTATTCCAATGTTGTTAATGTACTGTAGTGTTATCTATATAGTTCTAGAATTCTTTAAGAGGAATACTTGCCCTTTGGAAACAAATTTCACAAAACAAAAAAGTATGTGTGTGTGTGTGTGTGTGTGTGTGTGTGTATATATAAATGTATATGTATATATATCCATGTTTACTTACAATTATCCAGTCCGCTAATCTAATCATCCTATGGATTAATGTCAGCATAGTGCCAAATTCTGTCATCATAGAAAACACTAGAAGCATTATACATTGTTCTTAATTCCTCTCCACTCAATAATTTCTTTTCATTTTAATTCTTTTAGTAAGTGTCCCTCTAAAGTACTTTCAGTTTCTAAGCAAATGCATATTTATTGTGGGGTATATTTGGTGTGCAAATCAATGCCTTACAAAGCTTAGCAGAAATGTAGTTAAATTATATGTCTCTTGGGATGAGAATAGAGTGGGTAATTTGAGAATATATTTATATTTGCAATTTCAGTTTACCTTTGCTATTGGAACTTAACTGTTCAATGCCTCTTATTTATAAAGAATCTTAGGAACTACCTCGTACATGAGTTTTGTGTGGCTTAACTTGCCAAACTAAAGAGAAAATATTTTATAGAATCTTAACAGATTGTTGAATGCATGAAATCCAGGAAACATAAATGCCTAATATGAGAGAGTTTGTCAATAATAAGCTGAAAAGTAATGTCCAAAATTAATGAAGTTTCTCCCCCTTAGAAAATTAGGATTGTCTGAAGATCTTTGGTTATATATGGGCTATTTAAGGACCATATTGATTGTATAAAATGCACTAAACAATTTGACTGTGGTTCAGGCACATTTAAATATTCATTCAAATTAAAACACTTCTTTACCTTACCCTGTTAAAAGCATTGCCTCTATTTTACAAATGAAAAAATAGAATATGTAGGTTACTAGATTTGATCCTGTTGATACGGATGCAATTAAATCTAGGGTTTTTGCAATTTAGGTATTCCATTTCCACAATTCAGGATCAAGGCCTTGAAAAAGCCTTGTAGATCTGGGAAAAAACCTAAAGCAATCTGCAGAGTAAAAAGAATGCAGCTATGGGAAATAAGCAGAAAATAAATACTTTAGAGTAAAATCATAGAAGAGGGTAAGGAAAGGAAATAAGAGAAAGAAACACAAACACTGAAATCATTTTTTTGGTTTGTCTGTCAATTTCAGCATTTTATTCTGCAATGGTTTCTGTGAGATTTCCCTATGAAATTAAATACAATTTCCTTTGCTTATGTTACAGCTGAAAAATCCTTGAGCTAGATAGGAAATGAAATCTGCCATTGCATACTAAGGATAATATTTTAGTCTATTGTTTCAGTATAGTGAAATACCTGACTGTGAGTGCTGGAAGTAACACGTTGGGGCCAGAAGCATGGCCTAGTGATAGCATATTTGCCTAGCATGCACAAAGCCCTGGTTTTATTCCTTGGTATCACATACACAGAAAAAAAAAACACGTGGTGTTGTAGCTCAAGAGGCAGGGCATTAGCCTTGAGAAATCCCAAGGACAATGCCCAGGCCCTGAGCTCAATCCCCAGGACTGGCAAAATAAATAAATAAATAATTTTATTCAGCTGTCAAGCTTCAAGGGCATAACATGTAAACAAACCAAGCTGTCTGAAAGGCCTGTAGGTATATGGCATCTCAGTAGAAGACATTACATAAGCAGGTAGGAAACCCAGGAGGAATATGGGCTGGAGACCTTGCTCTTTATTACTAACCCTCTCATGAGAATGAATTCCCATTAGAATTACCCTAAGCCCTACTCACAGCATGAAATATGAAGGGCTTTACACCAGGTATCACCTGTTCAGGTATCACCTCAACCATCAAACTGAGAATGTTTAGTGTATGAATTCTGGGGTAGACAAACTACCTTTGAACAATGGACAGTCTTCCATCCTGGACACTACTGCTTATAATTTTCACAATGTGAAATGCCTTCATCAGATTCAAAGCAGTCCCAAATTCCTAATCCTACCAGAACTATTAAAAATTCCAAGTCCAAAATATCATCTGGTATTACATGTACAATAATTTATCAAAGCAAGTCATGTACAGTGATTGCACAGCCACCCTAGACAAAAGGGAGAATTGAGAAAGTAGAAAGGAACTACTTTTTCTTACACAAGGCATGTTGATGTCTACATCTTTGCTGAGTAAGTGCTTCATGTAATATTTGGTCTATCTTGGAGATCTCCAATGCATATATAATCTTCAGTTGCTGTAGGCATTACCACATCCGGGAATTTCTGCAAGAGTCTAGATCCGCCAGAAATTTTTCCTTATTTCTTAGATTTCCCCTAGGAATTCACAGTGGATAGCACCTAAACTTCATAACAATCACAACCAAAACAGAATCTTATGAATGCCACAACATAATATGTTAAAAAAAACAAGTGTCAAAATGTTCTTGATTATTTGGTCTACCTGAAACTGTTCTCAGAAGTAATTTTACATGAGACACTGTGCTTGTGATAGGAGTCTCATAGATTTCTAGAAATTTCGAATGCTCTCTCTACCCCTACCTCTGGTTATAGGTCTGGACACTGACCCTTCACCAGTTTGCAAGGCTATTGCTCTGCTACTTGTTAGGACTGCTTCCAGTCTCCTGAGGACTTACTTTTCTACCCCTGCTGGATTAGAAACATGCTCCTCAGAGTTCAACATCTTGAGTACCTGGGATCGCAAGCATGAGCCACTAGCTCTTGGCTCTTTTTGTCAGTCCTGGAGCTTGAACTCAGGGCCTGGGCACTATCCTTGGACACTAAGTGCTCTGCCACTTGAGCCACAGCACCACTTCTGGCTTTTTCTATGTATATGGTATTAAGGAATCTGATTGGGGTCTTCGAGAATCCTAGAAGAGCACTCTACCACTAGGCTACACTCCTGGCCCAGGCGCCTGGCTTTTATTGCTCTTTTCAAAAATTATTTTAGTGGCTGGAAGTGTGGCGTAGTGGAAGAGTGATCTCCTGGCATATACAAAACTCTGGATCCAATTCTTAGGTACCACATAAAGAGAAAAAAGCCAAAAGTGGTGGGGCCGGGAGTTTGGCCTAGTGGTTAAAGTGCTTGCCTAGCATGCATGAGGACCTGCGTTCGATTCCTCGGTACCACATACATACAAAAAAGCCGGAAGTGATGCTGAGGCTCAAGTGGTAGAGCCCTAGCCTTGAGAAAGTCCAAGGACAGTGCTCAGGCCCTGACCTCAAGCCCAGGACTGGCAAAAAAAAAAGTGCTTCTGAAGCCCAAGTGGTAGAACACTAACCTTGAAAAAGCTCAAGGAAAGTGCCCAGGCCCTGAGTTTAAGACCCAAGGCAAAAAAAGTTTTGTATGTGGCTTCCCATCAAGCTCTAAGCCTAGGAGATACCCCAAATTCTTCATGATTATGTCACATTTTCCAGTTGGATTCTGTTATATAGAGAGTTGTCCCCTCATTTCTTTGTACCTTGTCAGAAACACCAGAAATGTTCTGCTCATTGCCTTTAAGGCTTTTTCTATCCTGCTTTTTAACAAATATTCCAAATTCTTCATTTATCCCATTGCAATCACACTTTCACATTTTCAGATATTTAAAATATAGTAATAGCCTATTTCTCAAAATTAAATTTCTTTATTAATATTTTCTATTTTTCGTATAGTACTTCTTTTTCTACTCAGAGCCTTAGTAGGTAGATTCTCTACATTTGAGCCACATGTCCTAGCTTTTTGCTCCAATTATTTTTGAGATAGCATCTCATCTTTTTTGCCCAGCTAGCTTTCTCAGTATTGCACCTATTTGTTTACTTCACTGAGGATGACAGGCATATACCACCATGTCTTTTTCTGTCAACATGCAATCTCATGGAATTTTTGGCTTATGTTGGCTTAAAACAAAATCACCATGATCTCAGTCTCCCATGGAGCTTTACAGAGCTGGTATGACACGTGTTCTCCACAGTGCTCTCGGCTGTTAGTTAGGATAGAATCTTGTGGGCTGTCCTTGAAATGTTGTACTCCAAGTGTCAGCTTTCTAAGTAACTAGAATTGCAGCCAGGGCTACTGTTCAAGGCCTGCGATTTGCCTTGGGCCAAGAATCCAGTTTTCCCTTTTTTCCCTAGGGCTACATTTTAGAATTTCCTTTGGTGAGGGAAGGGCAAACATCTAATACCAAATGCTTTGTAGATTCCTAGTCCCTTTGTGTTTGAATAACAAATTCAGAATACAGACTGGATCTTTATTTCCACCGATTCTTTTACTGTTTCTATAGGGAAGTGGCTCCATCTGCACACAGCTTGGTGTGGCTTTTAATTTGCCAATTTATCCAAAGAATTTACTGAGAAATGGATATATTTGTTTTCCAAGGAGTAGCCTTCACAGAGTGATACTTGACGTAATGAAGCTCACAAACCTCACATGGCTTCCTCCACATTTCAGAGGAAGACTTCAGCCAGTCTCATTGTAAGTTTTCTCTGGGGAACAACTGTTTACAACTGTGAAACTGACTACTATGTAGGATATACGACAGGCTTCAAAACTGAGCCCATTTATTTTTTTTTTGCCATAGGTGAGGTAGTAAGGCACAGATGCTTATCAACCTGGACCAGGCTTCTTGATCTGTGTTTAGCCCTTTGTGACGATAATTTGTTAGTAGGCGGGTCTACGTGTCCAGAAGCAAAGCAAATGAGAAACAATAAAAGTAATCTCCAAGCTGGGATGCTGTGGAATGGAGCAGATCATGGATTTGTGGTTTGACTCCCTTCAAGCAAGGTTTTGTCTTTGTTTTAGAGAGTTAATGTTCACCATATTTTATATTCTTTAGCTAATATCTATATTTTTCTAGTGTCTTATTCCAGCAGCTTACTAATTTATCAGGTTTTCATTGCAGTCACATACTTGGGATTTTATTTCTGGTTTCGAAAAAGGAAATATTTCAGTAACTTTTAGAATCCTCAAATGGATCAGACTTTAGTGAGCATATTATGCTTTTAAACTGGAGTGTGAATAAATGAATAAAATAATGACCAGAGAATAATGGATTACTGAAGAATTTTTCCATGTTTTCTTAATATTGTAATGTCATGAAAAACAAGTTCTAGCACCAATGGATGTGAGTCATCTTTTTTCACCCATTAGACCAATTTGCCAGCACCCAGCATGGCATCCACTTTAAAAGCTGACAAGTAGGGACTTTTAATATTGTTCTAGCTCCAATAGTTAGAAAGTACTATCTCTACCTTGACATTTCAAAAGTATTCCCATCACTACCTTTATTTTAAGGAAAACCTGAAAATAGGCGTTAAAAGATACATATGAGAGTAGAGGAGTCATGAATTAAAATAATTGGACATTTTAAAAGCAAACAAACAAGAATTTATGCATCTAAATAAATATTATCTTTCAAGTAGTCCCTCTGGGAGAACATGCTTTCATTCCTCAAAATGCCATGAACATCTACTATGGGAAATAGTTTTGTAAGTTAGATTGGAGTTAGCACATAATAATTTCAATTTATTAGTTTATATTCACCTTTGATGTAACAAATGACCCCTTTAGATACACTATACTACAAAGTATCAGAGAGAATATCAATTAGACTTGTTAAAAACATACTATGAATCTCTATAATGAATTAAAAATAAATATATACATAGGAAATTTCCATTGTAAAAATTAGTAAATAATTTTGAAAGTAGGAATGGCTATTTATGCAGCAGTTTTGAACTTGTGGTTTCTTTCAGTGTTCAGAAATAGAACCATAAAACTAGTTTGAGATTCATGCAAATATCACATAGTTCTGAGCTCTTCCAATCTATGGATTATTTTGTCTGCAACATTTTAAGATGAAAACATTTAAAGGAAGCTGTGTGTGAAATGTGAATTCTATCTTAAAGCTTTTACTAGAAGAGACATTCAGTGAACATTTTTATATGAAGTATATAAACAGCTAATTGAAATATGAGTCCTAAGAGGTACTAGGGTGGAAAGAGTCAATTTTAAAACTAAACTAATGGACTATAGCATGCCCGCTTACTCTGCGACCTTAGGTTAAATAACTTTTCTTCTCTGAATCTTTTTCTTGGTTTATAGATTGAAAATTTTAATATTGATCTGCATAGTTTTTGTGACAATAAGAGTGACTTTTTAAAATTGTGTTTAGCATGATGTCCAAAAGGGAATATGAGGACCACAAAAGCACCTGTTCAAAGGCAAGACTTTATCTGGGATATGCTGAACCAAAACATCTTCCAAAACTCAGAGATGCAAGTGTGATACAATCACATCACAGTCTAATGGTCAGCTCCAGTAACTGATTTAGAGATGTAAATTATGATAATTTTGCCTTCCAACTTGCCCGGTGTATTGACAGTTTGATGAAGAGACATTGATTTCTATCTACACTACAAAAGGTGTATCATTTCAATTTGCAGTTTCATTTAACACAGGAATGAGTCATATATTGCCTACCAAACTACATAAGAGAGTAAGAAATGTTTTACTTCTGAATAGTAAGGAAGAGGCAGTATGAGCTTCAAACACAGTATCTCCAATATCGTAGTTTATAGTAATATAAAGTACATGTCTCTCCAGCAGCGACAATATGCAGTTGCTTGGATGTGAAATTTCAGCTTACTCTCTTTTCTGGTTTCCCTTCTGCATTGGATTGAATGATAGTTGTGTCATGTTGCAGACAGCACTTATCTAAAGTTTCATAACCATGCTTCCCTAGTGAATACGCCTTCTACCTGTTGAACTAATTTTGCCTAAAAATAAAATGATTTTACTTTGTTGAATGTTTCAGGAAACATCTTTCCAACATTCAGTTCACTATGCAGGAATGAGATGTCTGAAGCAGGAAGAGTTGTATGTTTCTCCAGCTATCCATTGTTGACACAATATAGTGGTATAAGAGTTTCTCTACTGAATAGTCAGATATATGCTGCTAGCCCTAGAAAACTGGGTCCAGTGCAGAGAATAGGTTCATCAAACACCCCTTTGCTCCTAGTTCTAGATCAAAGTTACTAGACATATCACCACCACTTCTAGCTCAAAATAATTAATAGCATGTATGATCATAATGGCAAATAGTAATGTTTATAATCATTCACCTTAATGTGTTCTCTGCTATAATACTTGATACAGGAAAACAATTCCAAGATAATTAATTACAACTACTTATTTTAGCAATACATTAAGAATTCCTACCCCAAACAAGGTTTGCTAAATTAGTAAAAACACCCCCTGGAAATGGAAGTTGAATATTATTTGGAAGTTTCCTACACATACATAAATTATGAGAAATGATACTCTATATCGTCTCAAACATAAATGACGTATTCAAATCATATTCGTTTTAGGAAATACTTTTTAAAAGTCACTAGTTGCACACAATTCTGTTGTAAATTTTTCACATTAATTACAGAACTTTACAATGTAATTGGATTAATCGCTCCCTGAGCTTTCTTATTCTGTTCAGCCAATTATTCAGAAAAAGATAGTTGGATTTCGGTATGATATTATTGTGTGCATTGAAAAATATCAGCTATTCTTCTTTAGGAAACTCTTCACCAATTTCCTAAATAACTCTTAACACTAGTCACTTAACTACCATTCTCTTTTTTTTGTGGGTCATGGGGCTTGAACTCAGCCTGGGCAATGTCCTTCAGCTCTTCAGCTGAAGGCTACCACCCTGCCCCTGGGATGGGGCCTTGTTCCTGAATTCTTCAGCTCAAGGCTACCATCTTACCCTTGACTAACCTTGAGCCAAGCCTCATTTTCCATTTTCTTTTTTTTATATATTTTGTATTGTAATTAATAGAAGGGTTACATTATATTCACCAGATAGAAGGAGCATCACTTCACAAACATTGATACCCTTTCTCATGTCTTGGTCCCTATTTCCCTCCTGCAACCCCTGACCCTCACCTTGTTTTCCTCCCTTCCCTATCCTATCTCAAATAACCAAATAAACATATATGCAATATATCAGACAACAAGGTAAAATACTGTGACAATATGAGATAACCAAGGGACAGCAAAAGTGATGAGAGAAAACATACTACATTAAAGACAACAATCACTCATTACATGGCTTTTGTTTCTATATCCTGGAGGTCCTTTCATTTATACTATGTGGTCTTATGTATCTAGGATTTGTTCTATTGTAAATCTCTACTAGGAGAGCCCAAAGTTTCTACTAATTATGAAAATGATGGAAACCATTGAGCCTATGTTCCTTTGAGTCTGGCTTACTTCACTTAATACGATTTTTTCTAAGTCTTTCCATTTCATTACAAATGAGGCAATGTCGTTCTTTCTGACAGCAGCATAGAATTCCATTGTATATAAATACCACATCTGGTTGATCCACTCATCTACTAAAGGGCATCTGGGTTGGTTTCATATCTTTGCTATGGTGAATAGTGCTGCAATGAACATTGTTGTGCTAGTGGATTTAGTATGTCCTTGTTTCTGGATGGTTGGGTAAATGCCAAGAAGTGGAATTGCTGGATCATAGGGGAGTTCTATGTTTAGCCTTTTGAAGCACTGCCACACTGCTTTCCATAGTGGTTGAACGAGTTTGCACTCTCATCAACAGTGTAGTATTGATCCCTCCTGGCCACATCCCCTCCAGCATCTGTTGTTATAAGATTTCTTGATCATGGCCGTTCCAACTGGAGTGAGGTGGAATCTTAGAGTTGTTTTGATTTGCATTTTTTTATGGCCAGAGATGTCGAGCATTTCTTCATGTGTCTATAGCCCATTTTTATTTCTTTTTCAGAGATGACTGTCTTTATGTCTTTGGTCCATCTTTTAATGGGATGATTGTTTTTTGGAGATTAGTTTAGGAGTGATTCAATGTTTTCAGCTGTTGATATGTTTCAGATATGAGGCCTTTGCCTATTGTATAGTTAGTGAAGACCTTCTCCCACTCTGTAGGCTTTCTAGTTAGTTTGCTAGCTATGTCCTTTGCCATACAGAAGCTCTGCAGTTTAATGCAGTCCCACTTATCCAGCCTTTCTCTGATTTGTTGTGTTTCTTGGTCCTTATTAAGAAAGTTTCGACCTGTGCCAAGGAGGCCTAGTGTATATCCTATTCCTTTCTGTAAAGTTTTCAGTGTGTCTGGTTTTACCTCTTTGATCCATTTGGAGTTAATCCTGGTGCAGGGTGACAAAGAAGGATCCAACTTTAGTTTTCTGCAGGTGCTTAACCAGTTCTGCCAGCACCACTTGTTGAAGAGGCTGTCCTTCTTCTATTCTATTATTTTTTGGCTTCCTTATCAAAGATCAGGTGGCCACAGTCTGTGGTTCCTCAGTTCTATTCCGATGGTCCTCAGGCCTATTCTTGTGCCAGTACCAAGCTGTTTTGGTTATTATAGCTCTGTAATAGAGTCCAAAGTTTGGTATTGAGATTCTTCCTGTGCTATTCTTTCTGCTAAGAAGTGTTTTTGCTATTCGGGTGTTTTATTATTCCATATGAAATTTTGGATTGCCTCTTCTATTTCTTTAAAGAATGACATTGGGATATTGATGGGTATTGCACTGAATTTGTAGATAGTCCTTGGCAGGATTGCCATTTTTACGATGTTAATTCTTCCAATCCAGGAGCTTTTCCATTTTTTCAGTTCTGCTTTAATTTCCTTTTCCAGGGTTTTAAAGTTTTCATCAAAATGGTCCTTTACATTCTTAGTTCAGTTATTTCCTAGGTACTTTATTTTTTTGAGGCTATTGCAAAAGGAGTTGCTTTCCTGATTGTTGCCTCATTCCTCTCATTGTTGGCATGTAAGAAGGCAGTTGATTTTGAGGGTTAATTTTATACCCTCTTACTTTGCCAAAGTTTTGAATCAGGTCAAGCAACTCGGGAGTGGTGACTATAAGATTCTTTAAATACAGAATTATGTCATCTGTAAAGAGGGAATATTTCATTTCCTCTTTCCCTATTTGGATCCTCTTTTGCTTGATTCTTGCCTTATTGCTCTGGCTAGGAATTCTAATACTATGTTACAGAGGAGTGGAGAGAGTGGGCATCCTTGTCTCTTTCCTGATTTTAGAGGAAATGTCTTTAGCTTTTTGCCATTAAGTATATTGCTAGCTGTGAGTTTGTCGTACACATCCTATATTATACTGAATAATGTTCCATGGATTCCTAGTTTCTTCAGAGCTTTTAGCATAAAGGGGTGTTGGATCTTGTCAAACGTCTTTTCTGCATCTATTGAGACAATGATGTGATTTTTGTCCTTGCTCCTGTTGATGTGTTGGATTATATTAATTGATTTGTGTATGTTGAACCAGCTTTGCCTCCCTGTGATGAATCCTGTTTGATCGCAGTGTATAATTTTTTGATGAGTTGCTGAAGACGGCCAGTATTTTGTTGAGCAGTTTTGCATCAATATTCATCAAAGAAATGGGTCTATAGTTCTCTTTCTTTGATGAATCTCTAGTTTTGGGATGAGGGTTATAGTGGATTCATAGAATGAGTTTGGGAAGAGCCTTTGTTTTCAATTTCGTTGAAGAGCTTGAGGAGTATTGGTGTGAGCTCTGCTTTGAAGACCTTATAGAATTAAGCTGTGAATCCATCTGGCCCTGGGCTTTTCTTTGATGGAAGGTCTCTTATTGCCATTTCTATTTCAGTGCTTGAAATAGGTCTGTTTATTTGGATTAGGCTTTCTCGGTTCAGTGTGGGTATGCTAATATTGGCTAGAAAATCATTCATGTCTTCTAGATTCTCAGAACTGTTGGCACAAAAGTTTGGAAAATATTCACTTATGATGCTCTGAATATTGGCAATTTCTGTATTGATATTACCATTCTCATCTGAGATTTTGTTTATGTGGGTGTGCTCTCTTCCTTTTTTGGTAAGATTTACTAAGAATCTGTCAATTTTGTTAATTTTTTCAATGAACCAAATCCTTGTTTTGTTGTTTCTATAGTTTTTTTGACTCTAAATCATTTAATTCTGCCTTGAATTCCATAATTTTATTCCTTCTACTGGGATTGGGGCTGGTTTGTTGCTCTGTTTCCAAGAGCTTAAGGTGCGAGATTAAATTGTTGGTTTGCAATTATTCTAATTTGTTAATGTAAGCACTCAGAGCTATAAATTTTCCTCTGAGTACTTCCTTTGCTGTGTCCCAAATGAGCTGGTATTTTGTGTGCTCTGTTTTGTTAAATTTTGTAAACTGTTGGATTTCTGTTCTGACCTCTTCGATGACCTATTGGTGATCCAACAATGTGTTGTTCATTCTCCATGAGTTACCAGGGTTTTCGTTGGTGGACAATGGTGTTTAGTTCCAATTCGATGCCCTTGTGGTCTGAGAGAATGTAGGGAATAATTTCAATGTTTCTGAATCTGTACAGGTTTTTTTATGACCTAAAATATGGCCTATTTTGGAAAATGTTCCATGTGCTGCTGAATAAAACATATTTCGATGTTGCTGGATTTAATAATCTGCAGATACTTGTTATATATAGCTGATCTATACAATTGTTCAATTCTGAGTTTCCTTGTTGATTTTTTGTCTGGTTGATCTGTTCATAGGTGAGAGTGGTGTGTTAAAGTCAGCAGTAATCACTGTGTTTTGATTTATGTGTAGTTTTAGTGAAAGTAAACTTTGCTTGATTAAATTCAGTGCTCTGGGATTAGGTGTGTAAATATTTAGGATGGTTATGTCTTCCTGCAGGAGAGTCCCCTTTATTAGTATGTAATAACCTTTGTCTTTTCTCACTAATCTTAATTTAAATCATTAAAATGTGACAATTCAATCCATTGGGGAAAAAAAAACTACAAGTGTATCTTTTCTTTTTTGTGGGTCATGGGGCTTGAAATCTGGACCTGGGTGTTGTCCCTGAGCTCTTCGGCTCAAGGCTATTACCTACCCCTTGAACCCAGCCCCATTTCCCTTTTTCTAGTAATTAATTGAAGTTAAGAGTCTCAAGGTGTTTAGAGTCCAGGCTAGCTTTGAACTGTGATCCTCAGATCTCATCCTCCTGAGTAGCTAGGATCCTATATAGTCGTGAGCCACCTCAGTTGGCTGCAAGTATGTCTTGTTTAGTAAAAATAACTATTCACAGTTAAGAATGACAGGATTATTATGCCATAGACAGTGCCTTTCTAAAAATGGTTCCATAAATAGTAGTTACATTGCCAACATGGATGGATGTACCCTGTTTCCATGTAAGCTGCTAATTGAAGAGAAAATAATTTTTGCAGATACCTTTGTCATGGTTTTGTTATTCTGTTGTTCTATTCTGCTTCATTATTGCTGGGCCATTTACACCACATTCCATTTTGATGAGTTGGTGGACAAAAACTATAGCATGAATCAGGCTCACAATTATTCCTTTCCTTCTAGACTGCTATACACACTGATTGAGACAATGAGTTTTAAACAATAGCCCTCAAGAGTACAAATAAAAACAAGAGATTTTGATTTGTGTGTCAAAGCTAGTGTCTACACATCATTCACATGGTGAAGAAATAGAAAACTCTAAAAACAGAGTTCTTTGCTTTGTAAAAGACACTTTGAAAATAGGGAAGAAACTATGACCTTGTTCACTAAGTTTTAGCAAAATTTCTGTAGTTTTAATATAGGCAATTTGCACAGAGTTCAGACTGCTTATCAAAGACTTCACCAGAGCATTATTAGATGGTCCACAGCAGATCTAATGTCGACTTGAGCAAGATGCCATGACTTTGACAGCTCCTAGCCAGACTTCCCTGTATCTTCTGTGTGACGATGTTAACACACTCATCTACCTGTAACAACCTAGCTTTCAGCTCTGCTAGTTTCTCAGTCAGATTCAGCAGTCACATGTGTACCTTGCCTGTTCATTTTGTAACTATTTCCAAGGAATAGTCCAGAAACCAGGATATAATGTAAATGTGGTAGTTTGTTACTTCCTAGAATTATATCCTACCAGGTTAGAAGAATTAATGCTGATCTCTAAGGAAACATTTGATAGATTTTACACATTACACAGACTCTCTTGTAAATCCATGGCGCCACTAGCTAGTGAAAACATTAATATTAGTCTAAAGACAGCAAGAAATTAAAAAGAGCAAAATTTGCATTGAAGAGAACCCATAGACTCTAGGAGGTAGCCAGTTAAAATGATTTATGAAATGCCAAAGATTAACTTTGATGTCAAAATATGACAGAACTCTAGCTTATCTTTCCTTTGAGAAGCACATATTTAAGTGCCCTAGCAACCATACCAAAACACTATAGCAATTCACCTCTTGACAGTTGGAGAGTCTGAAGTCAACTATCAGAATAGTCTTCGGTAGATTTCCAGAGGTGAATTTTCTTCTGATCTGTATAGGAAAATCCTGTCTTCACTTAGCATTCTTGCTTTTCAAATAAATATGTATGGACCCAGGAATAAAGGGGTACTGTGTCTCCTATCTCATCCATGAGGATACTTGTCATATTGGATTAGGGCCTCTGTTTTCTGGTGTCATTTAGCCATAACTGCTTCAATAAATATTTTAAAATAGTTACTTTGGGGGGTGGTTGCCTTCAGTATTAGTATTCTTTATTGCAAAGGAAATTCTTCAGTTCATAGCACTGTATTTGACAATTTTCTGAAGAAGATATTCTAACTTAATCTATTTAAATATCAAATTTTATAAGATTCATTACCTCAGAGAGCACAATTTTATTGGCTTCAACTATTAATATAAAAGTTGAAGAGGAACCTAGTCAAGAAAGAGGAAGACAATTCTTATTTTGGAAGATAGAGATCTATTGTTTTTCTCTTTCTTTGGAAAGATAGGAAAGGGTCCCATTTCCACCAAAGTTCATTTTAATTTGATCTCATTTGCTATTGACATTTGACACACAAAAACATTTAAAACCCATAGGATAGTTTTAAGTAATAGCAAAATCTACCTTTAGTTGTTACTTGTTTTCGCAACTACATTTTTAGGATGGTGGGGAGGGGGAAGGTCAGTGATGTCCCCTGCATTTTTCACTCAAAGTTGGAGTTCTACCTTTTTAGCCAACTCCCCCCCCACATTTCTGTCTTTTTGCTTATTAATTGGAGATAAGAGCCCCACAGACTTCGCTGTCCAGGCTGACTTGGAACCAGGATGCAGTTTGATTTTAGTCACAATATGTCATGCACACTTAAAGAGCTTCTCTGAGCTTTTCCACAGAGGAAAGATTAGGTAATTGCGACAGTGATACTAAATAATCCTCAAGCATAAAAATACTTTGTTTTTCCAGCCTCCATTCCTGTGAGGATATGAATCTGTTTTTAAAACCAACAATGATATTTTTTATGACAGTCATGGCAGACTAAGACAGATATTCCTCAAAGATGTGCTAGAATTCTTTGTCATGCTTTTATCAAAGTTTATCTTCACTATTTTATACTATCTTGTACAGATGTTATGCTTTAGAAATCCACAAGAGTTGCTGATGCACTAATTCAAGATCTCATTTTTCATGTTAAGGGGTGTCTCTTCCCTTCAAACTATAATACATGCTCTTCTGTGTCTTTTGCAACCAGTTACTTAGAAATTTAGTATTAGTACTCCTCCAAGAGCATTCTGCCTGCTAAGGAATGCTCTTGTTACTCAAGGTCCTTTCTGGTTTCATACGAATTTTTGAATCTCTTATATCATTAAAAATGTGATTTTGATGGGTATTGTGCTGAATTTGTAAATTGCTTTGGGCAGTGTTGCCATTTTCATAACATCCAGTATTCCAATCCTAGAGCATTGAAGGTCTTCCCATTTCCTTAACTCTTTTCCAATTTCCCTTTTGAAATTTTCAAAGTTTTGTTATAGTGGTTTCTCACATTTTCATTAATTCTTTGGGTTTTGTTCATGATAATTGTAAATGGGGTTGCTTTTTTATTTCAGTTTGGATCTTCTTATTGCTGACATTTAGAAAAGCATGCTCTTTTTTTTCAAAGTGTAATTTTATTGTTAATATTTAAGTGTTGTACAGAGGGGTTACAATTTCATGAACCAGATGAGGAATACATTTCTTTTTTTTCTTGCCACTCCTAGGGCATGAACTCAGGGCCTAAGCACTGTCCTTGGGCTTTCTTAACAGTAAAGCTCTAACACTTGAGCCACATCACCATTTCCAGCTTTTCTATGTATGTAGTACTGAGGAATTGAACCCAGGTCTTCGTGCATGCTCGGCAAGCACTCTACCACTAGACCAAACTCCAGGATCCTACATTTCTTTTTGTTAATCAATGTTAGCCCTTCATTTTCCCCTTCCCATACTTGACCATGAATTACATAGATAATTTTCTATATAATGTACATTGAATAGCATGATTAAATTTGTTCACCCTTCTTCCTTCCTCACTTTCTTTGATCTCTTCTTGCCTCCTCTAAAAGGAAAAATAAAAACCCAAAGCAAAACAAACATCACCACCACCACCACCACCACCACCAATCAAACCACTAACAACAAGAATAGCTCCATCTATTTCCTGAAAATCAACATGACCCTATTATTTCTAATGGATGAGTAAAAATGCATTGTTTGTATATACTATATTTTTGTAGGTCATTTGACAGTTTATCCAGTAATAATACTTGTAAGATTCTAAAAAATGCTACTTAGAAATGTACTAATTTCTGTAGGTTATTAAATGCCTGGTTGTTTAAAATTATAGAAGTAGGGGCTGGGAATTTGGTCTAGTGGTAACGTGCATGATGACCCAGGTTGGATTCCTCAGTACCACATACATAGAAAAAAGCTGGAAGTGATGCTGTGGCTCTAGTGGTAGAGCTCTAGCCTTGAGAAAGCCCGAAGACAGTGCTCAGGCCATGGTCTTAAGCCTCAGGATTGGCAAAAAATAATCACTGATAATTGAATCTAAACAATTTAAAATCATTAAAAATGCAAATGTAACTGTAGTCTTTTATGTACAACTTGACTTTTCATGTAATTGTAGGTGTGTGTATATATATGTCTAAGAGAAGCAAGTACTCACAACATGGCACTGATGGCACTTAACAGTAATTTTAGCAGCACAAGATACACATACAGAGCATTGAGATTTGAGGTCAGCCTGAGCAGAAAAGTCTGCAAGACTCTATCTCCAAAATAACCAGCAAAAAGCACAATTGGAAGCATGACTCACATAATAGAAAGCTAGCCAAGTCTATACGCTGAGCAAGCCCAAGTTCTTGTGCTGAAAATGTGGTACCACCCCTCCCAACAACATCAAAACAATTAAGTCATTAAAGTATTATAATTCTTTAACTCTGTATAGTAAGTTCTTTTTAAATCTTAATTTTCCCTTATCCTGCCATCAGTAGTATTCTGAGAATAAAACATAAACTTCATATTAAAAGAATACACCATCTATGAATGCTAGTAAATGAGGATGAGCTATTATTAAGCAATTACAAAACACTTACACTTAGATTGTTCATGTGAGTTAACTATCTTCCTTCCAGAATTTCCCAGTACTCCTTGCTTTTATAATAGAAGGTTATGTTTGCAAATGAATTTTGCCAGATGGTTGCTTCTTTGATTTACAAAACAATTTGTAGAGGAGAGGCCCAGAGGGAAAATTGTCCTTCTAATCTCAATTGTTGGCAACACTGTCATAGTTTTAATAGTAACATCTTCCAAAAGAACTATAACATTTGACAAGTGAAAAAGACACCAAAAATTCAAGTGCTTTTTCCAAATTGAAGTTAATTTTATAATTCATAGATTGTATAGGCCAAAGAAATATGGCCATTTTCTACCAATATAAGGAAAACACACACAAGTATTACATAAAAATGAAGCCTAACAAATAATAACATGTTTTAAATATCTATCATTGGTCTTATTCCATAGATGACATGAGAGCAATATTAGATTTCTTTTTGTACTCAGTCTTTTTACCTCTCATGTGTGCAAGAGGGTCACTCTATCTCAGTATGACCTGCTATTAGCCAGTATGTCCCAGTTTTATTTAATGTGAAGCATTTTATCTCACATTTATAATTTTATAAGTGTGTATGTATCATATAACGTTTACTGGGATATGAATTACAGTCTTCACACTTGCTAGAGAGACAGTCTTACTGCTGGGTCATGCCTGCAAACCTGATTCTTGCTATTATCTTTTAGATTAGTCTTGCTTCCTGCCTGAATGAGTGACCCATGAGCAGTCCAATTGTGATAGGATAGCATTGCACCAGTCCCAGCTTTTCTTTGGAAAGGTGTCTCACTTATGTTTCAACCAAACAGGTTTCCAATAATGATTTTAACAATCTGAACTTCTAGGTAGTTAGGTATATAAGCACGAGCCATACTGCCTGGCTATCTTGTATTTTTTTTTCTTTAGAATAAAGGCTATCTTTGCCATACAAAAGCTCTGCAGTTTAATGCAGTCCCACTTATCCAGCCTTTCTCTTATATGCTGTGATTCTTGGTCCTTATTAAGAAAGTTTCGACCTGTGCCAAGGAGGCCTAGTGTATCTCCTATTCCTTCTTGTAAAGTTTTCAGTGTGTCAGCTTTTACCTCCAGGTCTTTGATCCATTTGGAGTTAATTCTAGTGCGGGGTGACAAAGAAGGATCTAACTTTAGTTTTCTGCAGGTGCTTAACCAGTTCTGCCAGCATAACTTGTTGAAGAGACTATCTTTCTTCCATTCTATTTTTTTGGCTCCCTTGTCAAAGGTTAGGTGGCTATAGATCTGTGGTTTAATATCTGGGTCCTCAGTTCTATTCCATTGGTCTTCAGACCTGTTCCTGTAGTAAATTAATTAAGAAGCCTAAACAGTGGAAGAAGATCTTCACCAACCAAACAACGACAAAGGCCTCCTATCTAAAATATATCAACAGCTCAAAAAATTGAATCACTCCAAAACTAATCTCCAAAGTAACAACCATACCATTAAAAATGGGCCAAAGATTTAAAGAGAGTCTTCTCTGAAGAAGAAACAAAAATGGCCTATAGACACATGAAGAAATGCTCAACATCTCTGGTCATAAAAGAAATGCAAATCAAAACAACTCTAAGATTCCACCTCACTCCAGTTAGAATGGCCAGGATCAGGAAAACAAATAATAACAGATGCTGGAGGGGATGTGGCCAGGAGGGATCACTACTACACTGTTGATGGGAGTGCAAACTCATTCAACCACTATGGAAACAGTATGGCAGTGCCTCAAAAGGCTAAACATAGAGCTCCCCTATGACCCAGCAATTCCACTACTTGGCATTTACCCAACCATCCAGAAATTAGGGCATACTATATCCACTAGCACAACAATGTTCATTGCAGCATTATTCACCATAGCAAAAATATGGAACCAACCTAGATGTCCCTCAGTTGATGAGTGGATTGTGGTATTTGTACACAATGGAATTCTATGCTGCTGTCAGAAAAAACGACATCTCCCCATTAGTTAGGAAATGGAAAGTCTTAGAAAAAATCATATTAAGTGAAGTAAGCCAGACTCAAAGGAAGTTAGGCTCAATGGTTTCCCTCATTTGTCATAATCAGTAGAAACCTTGGGCTCTACTAGCAGAGATCTGCAATAGAGCAAAACCTTGATACATAAGGCCATATAGTATGAAGCCAATTGAAAGGACCTCCAGGATATACAAAAGCCATATAATGAGTGGTTGTTGTCCTTAATGTACTATGTTACCTTTCATCTCTCTTGCTGTCCCTTGGTTATCTTATATTGTTACAGTATTTCACTTTGTTATCTGATATATTGGATTTATTTGTATTTGGTTATTTGAAATTGGATAGGGAAGGGGGGAAAACCAAGACAGGGGGGAGGGGAAGGTAATGGGGACCAAGACATGTGAAAGGGCATCAATATATGTGAATTAATGCACCTTCTATCTGGCAAATATCATGTAACCCTTTTATTAATTACAATAAAAAATTTTTGGTCATAAAAAAAGAGTAAAGGCTATCTATATAATGCATCTAGGTCCTCCATTATAAATATCTGTTATCTTCTCTATTATTCTTTTGTCTCTCTCCTTTTCTTGTCTGACAGTTGTGACACTCAGTCCTGTGTTGTCCGTGATTGCTATGTTTACCTGATGGATTCATTTTATTTTTTATTATCAAATGTAACAGCAGCAGAAAATCTGTAATTCTGACTGATCAGTCATTGGTGAAACTAAATGAACTATTTTATGAGGTAAAAGATGGTGAAATTTTATTTCAGTGTGAGTACATTTGTTTAATACTTGCTGACATTTGTGGTAAAAGGTGATCATTTCTCCCATATTCTTTTTTTTTCCTTTCAACTATATTTTATTGTTGGGGTGATGTATAGAGGGTTTACAGGTACATTAATGAGGTAATGGGAACATTACATTACTTCCTCAACATTGATACCCCTTCCCGTGCTTTTCTCTCAGGTTTCCTCCCCTCCGCTCTCCCAATCATCTTGATTTTCCCTTTCCCTTCCCTGTTTCAAATAAACAAATAAATGTATATACAAGATACCAGGTGCCAAAGTCATATACAGTGACAACATGAGATAAACCATGGGGAAAGAAATAACTTTTTAAAAAGAAGAGGGGGGGATAACTTCACACAGTAGGTTAAGAACAATAATCACAAAGATAAACTTCTTGTTTCCATATTCTGGAGTTCATTTTGCTGATCCTCATCCTGTATGGCCATATCTACATAGCTACTGAGCTATTGTGGTCCTCTGCTAGGAGAATCCTAGGTGTATACTACTTACTGCAAATGAGGGAAACTGTGGAGTCCACATTTCTTTGGGTATGGCTTACTTCACTTAATGTGATTTTTTTCCAAGTCTTTCCATTTCCTTGTGAATGTAATTTCAACATTTTAGATGTTAAAACTATATTACAGGCTTTCTTACTGAATGTAAGCATACATACTCTTCATAGCAGTGCTGCGATCAAATGTATATATCAAAAATGATGTTTATTTTAAGATGAAGTAAAACTTTTGCTATTAATTTTTATTTCCCACAAGTTGCTTGATATTTTTTTCTCATTTTTTTCTTCTGGAGGAATAACAGGGTTCTACTCTTTCATTTATGTATTTTCTTTATATATTTTTACTCTTGATTTTTTTTACTAGCCTTTATTCATTATACTAAAAGGTTTCAACTTGAAATCTTTTCCTTTAGGTTATCCCAAATTTATTGAACTCCCCGTAATGTTTCATATGCCAGATTGTTTAATATTATTCTACTATTTAATGGTACCTTGATCACTTTTGCCATTTTTCCTTTCCTATGCTTTTCTTTGTTACATCTTCATGTTTGCTTATGTTTTCCTCTGCTACGTCTAATTTCATATTACTGCTATTAAAGATTCATATCAGATACTGTAATTTTATTTCTGAAAGATAATTTTTTGCATCATCTATGATTCTCTTTGAAATGCTAACGTGGTCTTTACCTTCCCATGTGTATTGAGCCTTTCTATTATAGCGATTTCAGTACCACTACCTGCTAGTTCCTTCAACTTTTGTGTTTCTAGTATCATTTCTAATGCTTTACTATCATGCTTTCTGGATTTTAGTAAATCAGGTAAGGATATTTTTTATTGTAATTAATAAAAGGGTTACATGATATTTGCCAGATAGAAGGTGCATTAATTCACATCCATTGATACCCTTTCACATGTCTTGGTACCCTTTACCCTCCCCCCCATCGCCCCCCCCCCCGTCTTGGTTTTTTCCCCCTTCCCTATCAAATTTCAAATAATCAAATACAAATAAATTCAATATATCATATAACAAAGTGAAATACTGTAACAATATGAGATACCCAAGGGAGAGCAAAGGAGATGAGAGATAACATAGTTCATTAAGGACAACAATCATTCGTTATATGGCTGTTGTTTCAATATCCTGGAGGTACTTTCAATTAGCTTCATACTATACTGTATCTTTGTGTCCAAAGGAACTACTGCTCTATTGCAGATCTCTGCTAGTAGAGCCCAAGGTTTCTACTGGTTATGACAAATGAGGGAAACCATTGAGCCTAAGTTCCTTCGAGTCTGGGTTACTTCACTTAATATTATTTTTTCTAAGACTTTCCATTTCCTAACTAATGGGGAGCTGTCGTTTTTTTCTGACAGCAGCATAGAATTCCATTGTGTACAAATACCACAACTTGTTGATCCACTCATCAACTGAGGGACATCTAGGTTGGTTCCATATTTTTGCTATGGTGAATAATGCTGCAATGAACATTGTTGTGCTAGTGGATTTAGTATGCCCTAGATTCTGGATGGTTGGGTAAATGCCAAGTAGTGGAATTGCTGGGTCATGGGGGAGCTCTATGTTTAGCCTTTTGAGGCACTGCCATACTGCTTTCCATAGTGGTTGAACTACACCAACAGTGTAGTAGTGATCCCTCCTGGCCACATCCCCTCTAGCATCTGTTGTTATTTGTTTTCCTGATCCTGGCCATTCTAACTGGAGTGAGGTGGAATCTTAGAGTTGTTTTGATTTGCATTTCTTTTATGACCAGAGATGTTGAGCATTTCTTCATGTGTCTATAGGCCATTTTTGTTTCTTCTTCAGAGAAGACTATCTTTAAGTCTTTGGCCCATTTTTTAATGGGATGGTTGTTAATTTGGACATTAGCTTTGGAGTGATTCAATTTTTTAAGCTGTTGATATATTTTAGATATGAGGCCTTTGTCGTTGTTTGGTTGGTGAAGATCTTCTCCCACTCTGTAGGCTTCCTAATTAATTTACTAGCTATGTCCTTTGCCATACAAAAGCTCTGCAGTTTAATGCAGTCCCACTTATCCAGCCTTTCTCTTATATGCTGTGATTCTTGGTCCTTATTAAGAAAGTTTCAACCTGTGCCAAGGAGGCCTAGTGTATCTCCTATTACTTCTTGTAAAGTTTTCAGTGTGTCAGTTTTTACCTCCAGGTCTTTGATCCATTTGGAGTTAATTCTAGTGCACGGTGACAAAGAAGGATCTAACTTTAGTTTTCTGCAGGTGCTTAACCAGTTCTGCCAGAACAACTTGTTGAAGAGGCTGTCTTTCTTCCATTCTATTTTTTTGGCTCCCTTGTCAAAGATTAGGTGGCCATAGGTCTTAAGCTTTAGCATTGCTTAGAGTTTAAATATAAGTTTAAGTCTGCTAGGCAGACTCCATTTTAGACCAGAGGTCCCTTAACAATCATTGCATTCTGAGTGCCCCATCATATTGTATTTTCAGATATTTTTAAAGTTCATCTTTCATCTACATGGTTTACTGTAATATGAATATTTCTGGCAAATGCTGTCTAAAATATTCTTCTCTATTTGCACTCTGAAATTTGAATGTAAATGTTCTAAACTTTTTTCTCCATGAATTTATTTCCATTAATTTAATTTTATTGTCAGAGTGATGTATAGAGGGCTTACAGTTACAAACCTTAGTGAGTAAATTTCATCTCAAACATTGTTACCCCTTCCCATGTTTGGTTCTATTTTCTCTATGCCTAAACCATCCCAAGGTGTAAAGTTCATTTTCAAAATGTTGCCTTGTGATTATCGCTGCTACATTGTTGCATCCTTTGTCCTTTGTCTCATTACCTTGTTGTTCTCTTCCCTTCCATAATTCAAATAAATATATAAGACACCAGGTACCAAAATCAGATACAGTGAGAATAGGGGATAAACCATAAGGTGGGAAAAAGCAAGAGAAAAAAAGAAAATAAAAATAACTTCATATAGTACATTAAGAACAAAAATCACAAAGATAAATCTCTTGTTTCCATATCCTGGAATTCATTTCCATTACCCTCATTCTGTTTGGATATATTTACACAGCTTTTGAGCTTTTGTGCTCCTCTACTAGGAGAATTCTAGAAATATATTACATATTACAAATGAAGGAAACCTTGGAGCCTATGTTTCTTTGGGTCTGACTTCACTTAAATATGATTTTTTCTAAATCTACCTTTCCTTACAGATCATGATTTTCTTATGATCATATAATTGTTGTTGAGGTTCTTGCTTCCTCTATTTTAACTTGTATAATAATAAGGGTTGTATTTTTTTATTAATATACCTCCATTACCAACAACTATTTTGCATGCAAGAGTTAGCAAAACGTATCTCGTACATAGTGGTATTCCCAGTAGATCTGTTGTGTCTGTAATCAGCGTTGAAGAGTTCTCTTTGATGTTGTACTGTGTTAAAAATTCTTATTATAGTCGTAGAATTCATAAATCCTCAGCACCATTTCCCACTTTTTTCTATGTATGTGGTACTGAGGAATTGAACCCTGATCTTCGTGCAGGCTAGGCAAGCACTCTACCAGTGAGCCAGCCCCTTACCACTTTTTTTAAATAGTAAAAACTCAAGTTTGAATAGAACGAGGTCTGTAGTAGCATTCTCCAGATTCTATGGTTGCTATAAAGCAAAGAAGTAGTGCTAGTAGGATCTTTTGATTATTAAACTTGATTATTAAACAGAGGTGGGATTTTCTCCCACCTCTGTTGTTTGTATATAACCTTTTCTCCTTTGATTCATCTTAATGAGTTTGGAAAAGTTAATATATTACTCCTGCAATCTCTTGTTTCTTATTACCTGTTTTTTTTTCACACTATATGTCTTTTCTTGAGGGTTCAAACATGCGAAAGATAACCTTCATGGTTTCCAAGACAAAAACATCCCACACTTTTATTAAAATTCCATAGGGGTCTAAGAATCCATTTTTAGATTTACATGACTTCTATACCAGGATTTTTCTGCTCACTCATCTTTATAATTTAATGTTTCAAAAGTTTATTAAAATAAGTATAAGAACTCCCAAAACAAGTTAATTCCTTATGATAAACCCATAGTTCATTTGTAGACATCTTTTGTCAAGTGAAGTATAGTTCATATTATAAATAGCAGTAATAATGATGGCTTTCACCTTCCTATACCTATAATTCTTACATGCTAATTGGAGTACCACAAATAAACAATAAGCAAAACTAATCTAACTGGAAAAATATGCTTATATGTGGCCCTTTGAATGTTTCTTCAGAAGAAAATGTCATTTCAACTGATTAGAGAACTAATAAAGCATTTCTTCCATAAGTAAGTGTTAATTGGTGACAACGTTTTAAAAAAATCTCTAAATTTAACAACATTATGCTGCATCATGGTGCATTTTCATAAAGCATTTGGACTACCAATACAAAACTTACAGGAATAGAAAAACTAATGTTAATGTGTCATGTACATTAAGAATAATGTAATATTGCTTTGTGGAACACTTTTATTTCAAAAAGTTTCAAATACATTGCCATTCCTCCTAGTACAATTTACACCTTAAAAATAGTGAGAATTCCAAACTTGTGGTTTACTTGATATTTTATCTTTGAACTCCAGATGAAACTCAAGGTCTCTAATTTTCAAGCAGATTTCTATCAATAGGTCACAACGCTGACTACAAAAATTTTAATTCAAGTACAATGTATTTGCTAAAAATAGTTTCTAATTCAATGAGTAATATACATAATATGAACAATATTTATGTCTCATGAATTTCACAAATCTTAAGGTTTTAATATTTGTGTAAAATTCTATTTTATTTTTAGATTTCATTTTGGTTGCATACAATCTGGCTATGTTTATGGAATGTACTGTGATATTTTACTACATGTATACATTTAATAGGTCAGTACTAAAGTATTTGCTCAATCTATTTACTCGCTTAGAAGTCATTAGACATATTTTCTGATTAATGATTCAGGTGACATTAAAATAACTGATACCAGAGTATAGTTTAATGTGATAGCTACTTCTTAAACATCATAGGCAAGAAATATCTACAAATATACTCATTTATTACATAGTTTAACTTTATCAAAGTTGTTATTTCATTTTCTTTCATTTGAACAAGGGAAAGTTCTTCAAAATATTTGATGCTCCAGTCTTGCAAGGTCCATTCTTGTCTGTCCTTCCTTTAAAAATAGCCTTCAATCTCAAGGTTTAACCTTAATCACAAAGACCAACAGTGTAAGGAGGCATTATCAAGAGATAAAATGTACATCACAAAAAGTTAAAATGTTAACTCATGTGGAAACCTGGACTGACAAAACTTATAGTGGGAAATTACTGAATAAAATTTTGAAAAATTGATTTCTGATACAATGAATAAATTCTGGTTTCTATCTATGTGCAAAACAGGCATTTATACAGGTCTTGGAATTGTAAGATTTTATTATGCAAAGAAGCAGCATGATACAAGAAAAAATTCAATTATAGGGGCCCGGAGTTTGACCTAGAGGTAGAGTGCTTGCCTAGCATGCACGAAGTCCGGGTTCGATTCCTCCGTATCCCACATACGTAGCAAAAAAAGCCAGAAGTGGTGCTGAGGCTCAAGGTAGAGTGCTAGCCTTGAGAAAGTCCAAGGACAGTACTCAAGCCCTGAGACCAAGCCCAAGACTGACAAAAAAAAGTCAATTATAATTTGATTTAAAAAATGACACTAATTTTGGAGTTTATGAAGGCCTGCTACTTTTTTGTCAGTCTTACCTTCATCATACATTGCATGGTTATAATAATAACATTAGCATAACATTGGTATAAATATGAGATGTTAGAAGAATAGAATTCTACCTGCTGGTATTTATATCTAGCCCATTGTGTGCAGCATACAGTAACTGTTATTATTTGAAAAGAGGCAATTGCTCTGAATTTCTGCTAAAACTATGAGATTCTCTTTTTTGAGGGAATGAACTTAATAGAAGCTCTAAGGATCTTGTAAAGTTTAAAGTATAAAATATGTTCCTTTCATTTGGAACCAGACCAGATGCCCCTCAGTAGATGAATGGATCAAAAAGTTGTGGTATTTATACACAATGGAAATTAAGTTGCCATCAGAAAGTATGACATTGCCCCATTTGTAATGAAATCTAAAGATTAGGAAAAAATCATATTAAGTGAAGTAAACCAGACCCAAAGGAACATAGGTTCAATGGTTTCCCTCATTTGTAATAATTGGTACAAACCTTAGGCTCTCCTAACAAAGGATTACAATAGCTCAAAACCTAGATACATAAGGCCATATAGGATAAGGCTAAATGAAAGGACCTCCAGGATATGGAAACAAGACCTATATAATGTGTGATTGTTGTTCTTAATGTACTATGTCATTTCTCATCTCTTTGGTTGTCCCTTCGTTATTCACATATCGTTACAGTATCTTACCTTGTTATCTGGTATATTGTATATATATGTTTATTTGGTTATTTGAAATAGGATAGGGAAGGGGGGAGACAAGGTGAGGGGAGGAGGTGGAGGAGGGATATGGGGACAAAAACATGAAAAGGGGTAGCAATGTTTGTGAATTAATGCACCTTCTATTTTTTTCTGTGCCAGTCAAGGGGCTTGGACCTAGGGCCTGGGCACTGTCCTTGGGCTTTCTCAAGGCTAGAGCTCTACCACTTGAACCACAGCAGTAGTTCTAGCTTTTTCTGTGTATGTGGTACTGAGGAATTTTTTTTGACAGTCCTGGACTTGGGCTCAGGGCCTGAGCATTGTCCCTGGATTTTCTCAGGGCTAGAGCTCTACCACTTGAACCACAGCACCACTTCTGGCCTTTTGCTATGTATGTGGTATGAGGAATCGAACCCAGGTCTTTGTGCATGCTAGGCAAGCACTTTACCACTAGGCCAAACTCCCGGCCCAAATTAATGCACCTTCTATCTGGCAAATATAACTGTAATCCCTCTATTAATGACAATAAAATATGAAAAAAATAAAAAAATACTTTTTAAATTGTTGGAGTGATGTACAGATGTGCGACAGTTACATTTGTCAGGTAGTAGATACATTGCCTCTTGAACATTGACACCCCTTAACATGTTTTTCTCCCATTTTTCCTCCCCAAAGCTGTCCAAATCATCTTGTTTTTCTGCTTCACGTCCCTGTTTCATTTAAATGTATATACAATATATTAGGTATCAAAGTCAGATACAATAATGACATGAGATAAACCATCAGGGGGAGAAAAAACAGAAAAGAGCTAACTTCACATAGGACCTTAGGAGCAGCAATCACAAAGAGCGACCTCTTGATTCCATATCCTGGAGCTCATTTAGCTTGGCCTTTGTAAAGGTTAAAGTTTAAAATATTTTCTCAGAATAAATTTTATAAAACATATTTAATTTCACTCAACTGGAGAATAATAGCCTTTGTTCTGAAGTCAAACAATATCATAGAAATTTAAATGAAAAAAAAACATTCATTTGAACAAGAATGATACCATGTAAGTAACTTCAAACTTCCATTAATTATGAGACCCAATTATGAAAGAGTTTACACTATGGAAGCAAGAGTATCTGTGTTGTATTTGGAGTATCATTTCAAATAGTTTCATGTGATGTTCTTTTTTCAAATCTTCAACACTTTTTGAAGAAGTTGAATATAGCTTTTTTGCCAGTCCTGGGGCTTGAATTCAGGGCCTGAGCACTGTTCTTCAGCTTTCTCAAGGCTAGAGCTCTACCACTTGAGCCACAGCACCAGTTCAAGCTTCTTCTATGTATGTGGTACCAAGGAAATAACCTGGGTCTTCATGAATTCTAGGCAATCACTCTACCCCTAGGCCACACTCTGGGGCCCTGATTATAATTTTTGTAAAGAAAAATTGTGATTTTTGACTTTACAAACTCAGAATTAGAAATATATATTTTTTCATATATTTTATTGTAATTAGTAGAAGGTTTACATTATATTCACCAGATAGAAGACACATTACTTCACAAACATTGATACCCTTTCTCATGTCTTGGTCCCCATTTTCCTCCCTCCACCCCCCTCATCTTGGTTTCTCTCCTTCCCTATCCTATTTCAATTAACCAAATAAACATATATACAATATATCAGATAACAGGGTAAAATACCGTAACAATATGAGGTAACCAAGATACAGCAAAAGAGATGAGAGATAACATAGTACATTAAGGACAACAATCACTCATTATTTGGCTTTTGTTTCTATGTCCTGGAGGTCCTTTCATTTAGTGTCATACTATATGGCCTTATGTGTCTAGGGTTTGTTCTCGAAAATCTCTGCTAGGAGATTATGACAATGAGGGAAACCATTGAGCCTGTTCCTTTGAGTCTGGCTTACTTCATTTAATAGGATTTTTCTAAGTCTTTCCATTTTCTTACAAATGAGGTGATGTTCTTTATGACAGCAGTATAGAATTCCATTGTGTATAAATACCACATCTTGTTGATCCACTCATCAACTGAGGGGCATCTGGGTTGGTTCCATATCTTTGCTATGGTAAATAGTGCTGCAATAAACATCATTGTGCCAGTGGATTTAGTGTGTCCTTGTTTCTGGATGATTGGGTAAATGCCAAGAAGTGGAATTTCTGGGTCATAGGGGAGCTCTATGTTTAGTCTTTTGAATATCCATACTGCTTTCCATAGTGGTTGAAGGAGTTTGCACTCCCACCAACAGTGTAGCAATGATCCCTCCTAGCCACATCCCCTCCAGCATCTGTTGTTATTAGATTTCTTAATCCTGGCCATTCTAACTGGTGTGAGGTGGAATCTTAGAGCTGTTTTGATTTGCATTTCTTTTATGGCCAGAAATGTCAAGCAGTTCTTCGTGTGTCTACAGGTCATTCTTTTTTTTTTTTGGAACTATAATGCTTTTATTACCAGAATGTATCAAACACTGATCTTTTCATAATTCTGTAATACTCCCTCAGATTCCCAGTTTCACATCTAAGAATAAGTCATTCTTATTTTTTCTTCAGAGAAGACTCTCTTTTAAATCTTTGGCTCATCTTTTAATGGGATGGTTGTTTCTTTGGATATTAGTTTTTGAGCTGTTGATAAATTTTAGATATGAGGCCTTTGCCTATTGTATGGTTAGTGAAGATCTTCTCCTACTCTGTAGGCTTTCTAGTTAGTTTGCTAGCTATGTCTTTTTTTATTGTAATTAATAAAAGGGTTACATGATATTTGCCAGATAGAAGGTGCATTAATTCACATATATTGATACCCTTTCACATGACTTGGTCCCCATTACCCTCCCCTCCACCCCCTGCTACCTATGTCTTTTGCCATACAGAAGCTCTGCAGTTTAATGCAGTCCCATTTATCCAGACCTTCTCTGATTTGTTGTGTTTCTGGGTCCTTAATAGAGTTTTGACCTGTGCCCAGGAGACCTAGTGTATCTACTATTCCTTCTTGTAAAGTTCAGAATTGAAAATATATTAAAATATTTTGTTAATGCCAGTTCTGAGGGTAGAACTCAGGGCCTGGTCTCTCACGGCTAGCCTTTATCACTTGAGCCAGATCTCAATTTTTTTGTGGTGGTTAATTACCAGTGTCATACTTCAGCTGTCTTTGAACTTTGATCCTGAGATCTCAGCCTTATAAGTAGCTAGGGATTGCAGGCATGAGCTACTGCTGTCAAAATTTGGAGTCATTTATATTGTAACATATTCTAAACTTCTCCCTAATTTAAATTGTGGTTATCAGTTAATATTGTTTCAATCAGGTTATTTTATTTTGGCCACTTAAAAAAACATGTCTTGATTTATCCACTTGGTTCTAGTTCCACTGATAACACCTTTCTTTTCCAAGTCACCTTCTTTATTCATGTGGATCAATACCATTGTTTACTTAAATTGGACCTGTCATCCCTAATTATAAAATTTGTATGATGGCAGCATAATAATTGCCAAATATATATAAACATAGATGTGTGTGTATATGTTCACTGAGAAGGTCCCTGTCTTTTTGACCTTATGGGAAGACAATTCTTTTAATTATATAGCTTCACCTCCTTACCATTGCCTATTTGAAAGCAATATTTTCTTCTTTCATCACTTTAAAAATTATATATTTTATCTCAAAATCTAATTTGTTTATTTATGCAACGATATTCATTGAACACATATTATTGCATTGTGGTTAAAATATGTTAATGCCAAGACTCTATGGTGAAAAAACACAATTGGAGTAAGTGATAAAGTAGGGGAAAATAGAAATAAGAACTGGAGATAGGGAAGTGCTATGCTGCAGAGGACCTCATCAGATCCTTATAAGCATAGTAATAAAATTTGAAAGAGAAAAAAAGACCATAACAGGAAGATTAAGCAACAATGCTGCCTAGTATGAAGGGAGAGGCAATGGTTCTCAATGTGTGATTTTTCTGATAATTTGTCAAATTGTTAGAAATATGAGTTATTGGGTTTTATCACAAACCTAGTTGAAAGGATAATCCCAGCAGTGAGGCTCTGCTATTTTCTTTTAGTAAGACCTCAGGGGGATTTTGATTCTATAAAACTTGTGAACTGGGGGGACTGAAGCTCAAGTCAGAGCATGGAGTGTAGTTGTGATATTCAGATAAACTAAGCTGCATGACACAGGGAAACACTCACTGGGTGATGGTCATGAAGACGTTTTCACCACCAGCCAGGTCAAAATGGAACAATAAGAGAATTGAGGACTTATGGAAAGGAAGATTTATAATTATTCATTACAGAATTTAAATGGGAAAATATTATAGAGAAAATATGAAAGACATCAAAGAGAATTTATAAAGAATAAGATCAATGAATTAAACATCTTGATGTTATAGTAAAGTGAGTGAGTTGGAAATATCACATGTGGATCTCGGAAGAGATAAAGTGTCAGGTCGACATAAGAAGTTTTGCAATTACTGATCACAAGAGGTTTCCAACAGAGCTGCCCCAAAGAAAATATGACACAGAAACCTAATTTTATATTTTTCAGTAATATTAAGACAGTGTATCGGTGAGTGAAGATAGCACAATGAAACCAACTGAAAGCTATTGAAATGGTAGGGGGCATGAGCATGGGGAACATGAGAGTAAGCAATGGGATTAATTTCATTAAAATATTGTATAAGCGAGTACTCCACCACTAGTCATTTCTTTTCTCTTTTTTCCCTTGTCGTTTATCTCATGTTGTTACTGTATCTGACTTTGTTACCTGATATATTTTATATGCGTTTATTTGTTTATTTGACATAGGGAAGTGAAGGGGAAAAACAAGATGATGTGAGGTGGTAAATGGAGGGAAAGTGGGAGGAAAACATGAGGAGTTCAAGAAGTAATGTACAAGTAACATACAATGTTCAAGATGTAATGTACATCACCTGATGAATGTAACTGTGACCCCTCTATATATCACCCTGATGATAAAATACAAGAAAAAAGATAAAGAACATTTTAATATTTTTATAAAGATAAAGTACCCTTGTATCAGAGATGGATGTGCAAGCCACAAGCCACATAATATACATATATACACATAAAACATAAAATACACATGCTATGCATACATATACAACATATATAGTGGACAATATATATGCATTTATACTTTAAAGTATTATATACACATGCGAAATACCACTGTCATATCCACTTGAATAATTACCCTATAATGGAAATAATAAATGATAGGAATATAAAACAGGTACTCTCTGGAATTTGGGTACTAGTGGGATGAGGAAAGTCAAACAGAGAGGTCTAGTAGGGACTTCATTGACCTGTATGAAAATAGAATAATGGATGAAATGTCCTAATATAAGTTGTCAATACTAATGAAATGTTAAAAATAGGTAATATTAATTTCATGATTAATTTTATTTACTTCAGTGTCAAGTATTATTTTGTGTGACCAACTGTAAAATAGTAATAATTGCACACACATGTGTTTTATTCCCCCAATATGTCTATTCTTGCCGTATTCCAATCATATAGTAGTCACACGCAAATAGTGACCATTATAATGGACAATATAATTTAAAAGTGTGAAATGGACTCTCACAATTCAGAAAGTTTCTTTATTAGGTAATTTTAGTTTTGTGAAAACATTAAATTGATTAGTCTTTGTAGTTCTAAATTAACATAGGAAGATAGATCTTAAATTTCGTTAAAAATGTAGATAATTGTAAGTGAGAAAGTTTCTATGTATAAAGATATAAAAACAAAAGCAAGTTGAGGAATAGTGTTTGAACTTATGAGAGAAACTTATTTTATCTCAAAGAAATTGTCCAAATTTTATGTTGTATTTTGTCTTCTTGTCAATATTACTTGCTATAGGCACTTATAAAATTTATTTAAAGACATTTACTAACTATTCCATACTATATAATTTTTAATCTATATAAATGGAAGATATTTGCTTAAATTTTAGATATATACTTAACAAAACTAAAGAAATTAAAGGAATAAAAAAAGCTGAAATTGGGCACTAGTATTTCAGTTCTTTGATTCTAGCTACTTAGGCAGTTGAAATCTGAAAATTGTGGTTCAAAGCCAGTCTGAGCAGGAAAGTCCATGAGACTCTTATCTCCAAGTAACCAGCAAAACACCAGAAGGGGATCTGTACTCAAGGGGTAGATGGCTAGCCTTAATAAACCAAAGGTCAAGGACAGGGCCAGGCACTGAGTTCAAACCTCAGAAGCAGAACCAATTAAAAATAAATCTGGTATTGAACAGTTATAATTATAATGTTGATGATAATTACTTTTCCAGATACCAGATTAGAAAATAGAATTTATGGTGATAAAATGATACCCATTCATTAGTTCATTGAGGTAAATGTGTAAGACAAACATTCAAAACACAACAAATAATTTGTCAGTTCTAGGTATGATAAATCCTATCAAGCTTTATGCAGAGTGCTAAGTCTGCATATAACCAATATTTAACCAATGCAGGGTTAAATGTTTCCCAGAGAAAGTAATAGTGACCTTGAGATTTGAGAAATGAATGAGTTAAATTAATGAGTTAAATGAATGTTTTCAATCATGTTCAAAAAAGTTAAAACAGCATGTTTAGTGATGTGAAGAAAAGATAGCCATGTACATTCCAGCAGCTAAATAAATTTCTATTTATCTTGAATGTGGAAATGCCGGGCCTTATATACCATGTTGCATTTTGAATTCCATTGTCTATGCAATAACCAACCATCTGAGAATACTTAGCAGTGAGAAACAATATCAATTTTTTTAAAAAAAATTATAGTTTTATTGTAAAGGTGATGTACAGAGAGGTTACAATTACATAAGTCAGGTAATGAGCATATTTCCTTTTGAATTGTCACTTTCTCTCCCATTTTCTGACATAGAATTTATGTTCTAGAAAACTTACTCAGGCCCATCAATGACATTTTATCTGAGGATGAACAGGAAAGTGTAAGAGAACAGGTATCTACTTCACGTGAGAGTTGGTGGTAACTTGAACAGAGTGGATAATAATACATATGCAAATGGAAAATTGAAAGAACAAGGCCTTCTATCTCATATTTTCAGCCTTTAATGGAAGCAGAACATATTTAAATAAAAAATGGTTGGGGCCGGAAGTTTGGCCTGGTGGTAGAGTGCTTGCCTAGTATGCACGACGCTCTGGGTTTGAATCCTCGGTACCACATACATTGATAAAAGCTGGAATTGGTGCTGTGGCTCAACTGTTAGAGCGCTGGCCTTGAGGAAAGCGCAAGAATGGTGCTCAGGCCTTGAGTTCAAGCCCCAGGACTGGCAAAATACTGGGTGCCGTGGCTCTCGCATGTAATCCTAGCTACTCAGGAGGTTGAGATCTGAGAATTAAGGTTCAAAGCCAGCCCGGGCACAAAAGGACCTGAGATTCTTATCTCCAATTAACCTGTAGAAAATGGGAACTGGGGCTTGGCTCAAGGGTAGAGAGGTAGCCTTGAGCTAAAGAGCTCAGGGACAGCACACAGGCCAGTTCAAGTCTCATGACCCACAGAAAAAGAAAAAAAAAAAGGAAAAACCAATCTAGTAAGTAAAAAATAAAATATAGTAACAGTGAAGGTTATAAAGGCTATATGTGATCAAAAATATACTTCTATGAAATGTTATAATGAAGGCAATTTTTCACCATAAAATAATAAACGTACACAAATTTTAAAAAACAATGAAAAGCAAAGGTATGAATGGTGGAGAAGCCTACAAATGGGTGGGATAAAATGAAGTCAGAGGCTCACAAAACGTTCAGCTTTTAATAGCAGGAGCAATACATACTTCATGATAATATACAAAATTTAGAAAATCAAAGTCCTCTTATATAATCTCAAATCCACTACACACACACACACACACACACACACACACGCACACACACACACACACACACACACACGTATACTCAAAGCCATTGCTAAAGCATATGATTTATCACATTGGTAAATCACCTTTATAATATCAATAAAATATTAAAATTGGAAAAGATATAAAAAATGAATTTGGTTTGTTTCTCAAAAGCCTTTTTTTTGTGGGTCATGGGGCTTGAACACAGCCTGGGTACTGTCTCTGAGCTCTTCAGCTCAAGTCTAGACACTACCCCTGGTCCTGGGCATTGTCCCTGAGTTCTTCAGTTCAGTGCTACCGCCCTACCCTTGGGCCAAGCCCCACTTCCCTTTTCTAGAAGTTAATTGGAGATAAGAGTCTCAGCTCCTTTTGTGCCCGATCTGGCTTTGAACCTTGATCCTCAGATCTCAGCCTCCTGAGTAGCTAGGATTACAGGCGTGAGCCACCGCACCCAGCTCAAAAGCTTTTATATAATCATGTATTTCTGGCACCCAGAACCAGGTTATTGGTATTCTCTCTCTCTCTCTGTCTGTCTGTCTGTCTGTCTGTCTGTCTGTCTCTCTCTCTCTCTCTCTCTCTCTCTCTCTCTCTCTCTCTCTCTCTCTCTCTCTCTCTCTCTCTCTCTCTCTGTTTTCCAAATGTTAGGCTTGAACTCAGAGCCTGGGCAGTGTTTCTGAGCCTCTCTGTGCTCAAATCTATCGCTCTACCACTTGAGTCACAGCATCACTTCTGGATTTTTCTGTTTATGTGGTGCTCAACAATCGAACCCAGGGCTTCAAATGTCCTACACAAGCACTCTACCACTAAGCCAACTGTTTTCCCTGTTGTAAACAAAATTCATACTTGATTCTAGTTTCTTTCTTTGTGTGCCATATTGAAATCGGCATTATGTACACATTTTCATGCATATCTTCAAAATAAGTATTTAGGCAGTTTGAATATCTGATTCAAACATCAAGAACAATTGTCCTTTCTCATTTTGCGAACTTATTGTCCAAAAACATTGCATGTACTGTATATGTATTGCTATAACCTAGGGAGCCTATGTATGTATGTGCACATACCGTAGGTGTATGTGGGAATTCTTCGTCTGTAATTTTCAATTTTTGGAACTGGGTTATATTTTTAAATTTTACTCATTTATGTTTAAATGTTACTAAATAACATTGTATATATTATTAGATCTAATGAAGCTTTTATACAGTACATACAAACGGTTGTAACTAAAAATGAGCAATGACAAATATGTAGCAATCCATCATTTTCCTTATTTGATAGACCATGGAAAAAAATTTGGAAATTTTAATACACGAACTTTTAGAGATATAAAATATGCAAATCAATTATCTACATACAATATACATTTCAATATTTAACTGCATATATATATTGTTCTAAAAGTCACACATGTGGAGAGCAATGTGACTAAGAATGCTGACTACAGGTGAGTGCTATGCTTTCTTCCAAAGAGAGAGAGCGTGAGTGAGAAACAGAGACAGAGAAAAACAAAGGCAGAAATGGAGACAGAGTGACAGAGACAGAGACAGACAGATACACAGACAGGCCCAATCAAGAGAAAACATCAAATTCTTGCAATGGAATATAACTTGACTGTATATTGTTGGGAAGCAATGGATCTATGGTAGAGATGTTGAATAATGCTGCTTTACACAATAGTTTTATAAAGAAGGGAAATAGACTACTACTCTGCCTCTTAACATTAATGCTGAATCAAAAGATACATTACAGTAGGGAAAGGGTAAGTAGGAGGACCCTGCAGTCACCAGTAATACTGTAGATAACAGAGGTATTTACTTCAGGAGTGGCTTGAAACTTTGACAACCTCTAAACTCTGTGAACCAATCAGGTGGCCCTTTGTAATATGCCATGTCTCTGAGAAACCTGGGAGCCCCTAACTATGTCGCTCAGCTCAAGGTGGCCTTGAATAGCACTTGTCCAGAAAAGTCAGGAAGGTACCTGTGAAAGACCTGGCCTACCAAGTAGCCAGGGTGGACACATTTATACTCCTGTGGCCACAAGAAGTATTCAAGCAATGTATTCTGAGAGACTTGGCCGGCTGAGCCAAGCTTCTTTTTGGAGGGAAGTAGCTAGGTAGTTGCTTGCATGCAATCACAGCTTCAGGAAGCAGTATGGCCAACCAACCACTTGCTGCTTCCTACTTAGCACCAGAACAATGTATCCGGAGTAGCTCAGCCCACCAAGCCCCTGCAAAAGAAATGAGGAGCTCTATCGGTTGGCCCTCTCCCAAAAAGCAGCTATACAGCCAGTAGTGAGCAGTAGTTCCTTTGGACGCAAAGATACAGTATAGCAAAATCAATATTAAGAAGATAGTTTCTAGCAGTAAATGGCTACATCGATTTACTTTTTTCCAAATAAAATGTAATGAGAAATACAACTAGAAAAGCAAAGATACACCAAAACCAAAATTGACAGAAAAAATAAACAATAATTATAATAGAAATAAATAGAATAGAGAATGAAAGTACAATACAAAACAACAAACCCTTTATGAAAATGTAAATGGTGCATAGCTTGCATTTCACTAAATTTTTGGAAGCATGTGGGAAGAGAAACACACACACACACACACACACACTGAACCATATAGGCTTTGAGGATGTTCAGCTTCTTGTGAAACTTCGAATTCCTCCTTCTGTAATCATGTCAAATTGTCCTTTATCACATCTCATCCCATCCCAGCTGCTGTCTCTCTTGTGCAATCTTTTACCAGCACGAAGTTGAACAATCTCTATCTTAGTAGTTGATTCTTCTTGTTTTTCTAAATAACTAGGTTTGCAATGTCATATTCTATGCCAAATAATAGACACTAGAAATAATTTTACACTCAAAGCACAATAAATTATTACCCCAGTTATTATAAAAATGTTTGAAAAAATACATGCTTGTCATTATTTGAATATTATGCAATACATTTAAATGTTAATCATTTACTCTTACAATAAATTTATATTACGTTCTATAAGCCTTTCCTTGCCTTAGTTATAAATGAACTCCTTAATCCTTTTTTTTTCTAAGCTTCTGCTGCCCTTAATTTGGGCAATGAAACATGCTTTCTGGTGAAGCTTCCGATTTCACAAACCCACATCCTAGATATATGAAAAGCCTTTTCAGAAATCTGCTGATAACATTATATCACAAGCCTTGCTTATGATCCACAAGTCAGTATAGATTTTTTTATGGAAAATAAATGTAAAATTAAATATGGGGTATAAATGTTAGGACTTTTTTTTTATTCCACAGGTAAAACAAAAGTTTAAAGACACGTAAGAGCCAGGCACTCCTAGCTACTCAGGAGGATGAGATCTAAGGATCATGATTCAAACCCAGCCTGGGCACTAAAGACCTTGAGACTCATATCTCCAATTAACCACTAGAAAATGAAGAGTGGTGCTGTGGCTCGGGGGTAGGGCAGTATTGGTTCATAGGAAAAGAAAAAAAATGACTTGAATAAATAACTACCACAAATTTGAAGAACTATTGATGAAGATTTTCTCCTCATAAATATTACTCATGCTTTTCTGACATTTTCACTAATCTGGACTAACTTTTGAACTTCTGTGATTTATTTTTCACTGGCTAAGCAAAACTACTAATCCAGACAGTTTAGACAGCATTGCTCTTTTGTTGTTTTGTGCTGATCCTGGGCTTGAACTCAGCATCTGCACTGTACCTGAGCTATTTTGCCAAAGGGTAGCACTCTACTATCTGAGCCACAGCTCCAGTTCTTACTTTTTGTTGGTTAATTGGAGAGAAGAGTCTCATTGACTTTCCTGATATGGCTGGCTTTGAAGTAAGGTCTTCAGATCTCAGCTTCTCTCAGTAGCTAGGATACAGGTGCCAGTGTCTGATAAAATTGTTCATTCTTAACAGCTGATTATTCCTTTTACTTCCCAACATCCCCCAGCTATTTGATATTTTAGATTGATTTCTGTAAAAGTATCATTAGATTAACTTAGAATGATCCCGTGCTCATAATTTTCTACCCATCCCCTCCGTTATTCTGCACAGTGGCCATAAATTCCTGTTTTTCTTTGCTATATTGGAAGTCAATACAACAATTTTCCCTGTTGTCAAATCTCATTGTACCGCTCTTTGTACCATCATAACTTCTATTCTGAATAAAAGGTGGTTTACCAGTTTAACATGATTCAGAATACTTTAACATTTGAGCATTCTTGAAATTGTACCCCTGCAACTGCTAACCACTACATTGTTATGCATAGAATCTGGTTTCGCTATGAACTTGGTGATCATATTTCTCATGCTGGAATAGAAAATGAGGCATGTAATGAAGTATTATTTTTATTTAAGAAAATGAGCATGATATTTCTGGGATTCTTTATCCAAAATGGTCTATTCCAGCTGCTGTGTGACCACTGACATATGGCTGTTTCTGGTATAGGTTATTTATATTAGCACATTTTACTATTTGCTCAATACAATAATGATGGTAAGTATTTTGTGTGTGGGGGGGTCATGAGACTTGAAACTCAGCCTGAACACTGCCCCTGAGCTCCTCAGCTCATGGCTAACACCCTACCTTTGAGCCAAGCTCAACTTCCCATCTTCTAGAGATTAATTGGAGATAAGAATATTAGGTTCTTTTGTGCCTGACCTGACTTTGAACCTGATCCTGAGATCTGAGCCTCCTGAGTAGCTAGGATTAAAGATATGAACCACTGCACCCAAGGATGGTAAGTATTCGAAGCAATCACAAAACCAGATTTGTACTGTTTGTTCATGTCCTTATAGTAAATATTCCAAACATCTAGTATGAAATTGACATATTGTGTTAGAGGGAATCAGGGATATTCTCAATTAGCTCTCATGAGCTAGCATACACTAGGATATTACTGTCCCATTTCTCTTTGACAATAGGCAAAACATGTATAGACAGCTACTTGAACGCAGGGTATTAGAGATAACACTTTAGAAACCACTGATATGTACCATATTCTCCTTTAAAATCTTAAGATATGCATCAGTTTTTATGTGCATATGTAGAGATATGCACATGTTGCTATGACAGGAAATAGAATGTTTGTAAGAATATAAAAAAAGCTTTCTTAACCAAATTGCAATAATCCAAATAAAAAGGCAATAGGGCCTGAAGGTCATATTTCCAAATTCTCTTTTCTTTATCATCTAAGAGAAGATTAAACAGATTATAATGTTTCTGTGCTCCAATGGAAGGCAAAAAAGGGCATGACATACACAGAGTAGAAAACTCAAAACCTGCTTCTTCCTGTGCCTGAGAACTTGGAAATTAGAAAAAGAGAGAGTGTAGAAATGATTCATTAGGCCATTACCTCACATTTGCAATGCACCCTTGACAAATGATGGTAAGTTTCATAAAGTTCAAGATAATATTAACAGAATGTCAATGTCATGCTAACTTAGCTCTTAAATTGTTCTGTAAGTAGTCTCATCCTAATCGTGTAAGAGGTTGCAACACCAAGTTTAAAATATGGTAGCATATGGTTAATATGTAAAATTACTCAGTGCTACAGTAGGAACCTAGAGAGAGGGTGAAGCTGACCCTCAGAGTTTAGAAGAGATCACAAATTAGGGATGGTGTAGTCCTATAGCTGAGTGATGCAAACCAGAGAGACTTGAGCTGGGTCCAACTGTAAATCCTGGGCTCAGTGATTTGTAAAAACAGAGATGTAGACTGGAATTAGTTCACTGTTTATAGTATAACTACTCTCTCCAACTAGATGCTCATCAATACACAGATGAATACCTAGAACATGATACAAATACTCAATAGAAATTTATTAAAAACATAAAAATCATGAAATTTGTTTATTTGTAAGAAAATACATGGAACTGGATATCAACATTGAGTAAAACAAGTCAGACTCAAAAAAAGTATTAGATATTTTTCCCTTCTGTAGAATTTAGGGGGGACCTGGAAGTTAAATGAGGATTGTTCAGAATGTGAAAAGGGAAAAAGAAGAGGAAGAACAAGAATGTGATAGAGGGGGTGAAGATGACCAAACAACATTGAATTCATGTGTGAACATATCCTGAGCAATTTCTTAGTTCATATAATTAAAATCCACTAATGACTTGAAAATAAATAAAAATAAAAGATACATGAGAACACTTTGGGAGGAGTTAGATCAATCTTGATTATGATTATAATATCATTGTTACTTGTATATGTCCAAACACAGAAATTATAAATATTAAATATTCTCACAACTTTGTCACAAATATTTTAAAATCGAAACTGCTAAAATTGCCTATTTCCTCTCTGTGACGCTTCTGTGACAAATGCCTATGTATCATTTTCTTTTTTTCATATATTTTAATTGTAATTAAAGGGTTACATTATATTCACCAGATAGAAGGTGCATTACTTCACAAACATTGATACCCTTTTTCATGTCTTGGTCCCCATTTCCCTCCCCCACACCCGCCCCTCATCTTGTTTCCCCCCTTCCCTATCCTTTTTCAAATAACCAAATAAACATATATCTATGTACCGATTTCTTTACCATTTTCTAAGCAGCTGTTTCTCCCCTCAAATTTAAGACTATGTTCTGATGCTTTGGAAGATTCCAAAACCAACTCACTTCTTACGCTTGATATCTTCACTGCTACTTACATTTACAATTGTATCATTTTGTTGGTATAAAAACTTGCTACTCCAAACTTATTTTCCAGTCAAAGGCCATTTAATTTAGTACCCTTTCTATTTTACTAATGACTGGATTTACTGGGTCTTTTTCTTACTATGTCACCCAGAATAAATGATATATGCTACTGCCAGACTGTTTTTATCACCTGTCAAATCATTCACATGCTCATCATGAGCATAATCTAATCTAATATTCCTGAGTGATTCTGAGAGAACCTAGAGTTGGATTATATACCTACCTTAGGAAAACATTAGTAAACTTTTTTAAACATGATGCAGTTTATATTCTAGAGCAAAGAGAAAAATACAACTTCCAGTAGTCATTTTAGTCTTCAGATATTTTAGTCAATTTAATCACATGGGCAGAAATAGGAAGACATGCTTTCAGTGTAGTATGGTCATTCTAATAATAGACTTGAAGAACATTGGAAAGTGGGGTTATAAAAAATGTAGAGGTTTTATGTTTAACTTAAGGTGGCTCAGGAGGTCAGAGAAGACTTTTCATCAAAGTGATACTTTAGTAGTTTTTTAAACAATGAGTACAAGTCTTTCCATAACCGAGCCTTCTAACCTTTTCGTTCTGCTTTAAATTTTTCTACTAACCACATTTAAAAGACAAAATAAATACACAAAGTTAACTTGACAATGAACTTCATTTACACCAATCTGTCCAAAATATTTCATGTTTAACTGTAATTAATATGTAAATGTAATGCAATTCTTTCTATTCATATTTAAAATCTGGCATAAGTTTTAGAGGTGAATCCCCTTCAGTTTTTACTAGCACCATTTGAAGTACTCAATAGCCACAACTGGGTAGGGGCTACTACTTGGGAGAGCAGAGACAAGGTCAAGCTCTCTTTGTATAGATGGGAAGATAAAGGATGAGAAGGAATCCGTTATTGAATTGTCTAAGGTCATGAAGCTATTTTGTTTTATCTGCTATCTCAAGGAGCCAAAGGCATGAGCACAAAACATTCTTACTCTGCCATCTGTTTTATTGTCACAGGCACATTTTATATGGCCTTTGACTTCAACCCTTTGGAAATACTCCTGCAGCTTCTTGGCTCACTCTTCTTGAGACACTAATTCCAGTGTGACCCCTAACCCTAGATGCCAGCTCCCCATCCTGAAAGACATGGCTAAAGGAGAGCCATCTGTCAGGCAGGTGGTCACTTCATTGGGTGGCTGCATGTCAGCAAGGAAATGACAATTCCTTTGGCATTAACTGTCACTCAGGATTTGTAGAAACAATAATTTACTGAAAGGAACAATGCACTGGGGAACTGACAGAGCTTACTAGCTCAGGGTGTGGTGTAAAAAAAAGCAGCTGATTGTTGATAATTGGGCGACCAATCTAGCACTTTAGATCGTTCCATAGCTATAAGGCAGAGGTTTTTAGGTGTTTCTTTTTTGCATATGGTAGAGTTGTCTTTAACACTAGTTCACTGACTGTAACAAAACATTCATCACACACACACACACACACACACACACACACTCATAGTTCTCTTTGCAGGAGGACCAGTTCCTGCAGTTAACACTCTTTCTTTCTTTCTTTCTTTCTTTCTTTCTTTCTTTCTTTCTTTCTTTCTTTCTTTCTTTCTTTCTTTCCTTCCTTCCTTCCTTCCTTCCTTCCTTCCTTCCTTCCCTTCCTTCCTCTCTCTCTCTCTCTCTCTCTCTCTCTCTCTCTCTCTCTCTCTCTCTCTCTCTCTCTCTCTCTCCTCCCTCCCTCCCTCCCTCCCTCCCTCCCTCCCCCTCTCTCTCTCTCTTTCTTTCTTTGTCTTTTTATCAGTCCTGGGGCTTGAACTCAGGGCCTGGGCACTGTTCTTGGCAGGCTAGCGCTCTGCCACTTGAGCCATACCACCATTTCCAACTTTTTCTATGTATGTCGTACCGAGGAATCGAACCCACTTGAGCCTCATCACCACTTCTGGCTTTTTTCTATGTATGTGGTACCGAGGAACTGAACCCGGGTCTTCATGCATGCTAGGCAAGCACTTTAACCACTAGGCCAAACTCCCGGCCTAGGAATCACTTTTTTATAATAAGAAATACTCAGAAGTATATTAAAAGAAAAATTAGCAGTAGACTCCAAAAAACATATAGGAAATGGTTTTTTTTTATGTGTGTGGACTTTAATTTTTTAATTTTTTTTGATATTTTTTATTGTAATTAATAAAAGGGTAACATGATAAGAAATGGTTTTTTACACATCCATGTTTTTATCTGTGTCTAATAGTCTTTAAATTGATCTACAGATTTAAAGGACTCTGACTCAATATCCCAGTTGTGGCATTCCAGAAATTACTAAACTTGATTTAAAATGCATGTATAATATGGATTTGAAAAGTAGAACAAAAAAGCTCTGATATTAAAATAATGCATGTGCCAGTTTAAGGGCTTAAAATAGCCAAAAACTTTCATTGCAGAATTTTGTCAAATTTAATATAATTCTGTACTGCTCAAGAGTATGATACTGATGTGAAATTAAGCATACTAATTAATATAATATGATTTGAGAATTCAGTTAATGAATCCAGAGACAACTAAAGTTAGACAAAGATATCAAGATTAGTCAATACAAAAAGACAGAACAGAATAATATTGGCTACATGTTCTTCTCTTGGATAGCTCCCCATATCACATGCAAAACTAGAACAGAATGGTTTAAGAAGCAAGGCTGAAAATAAAAATACACATTCAAGTAAAGTGCCAATAAAGGTAGTGAGTTTGATTACTTGTTAACTTTTTGTCTATGTAGCCTTAACTGGACTATGTAGAGAAAAGTCAGAAAATAATTCGCAAAAAAAAAAAAAGAAGATAAGTGTCAGCCAGGCACGGTGGCTCGTGTCTGTAAACCTAGCTACTCAGGAGGCTGAGATCTGAGAATCAAGGTTCAAAGCCAGCCAGGGCAATACAAAGCCCCGAGACTCTTATCTTTAATTAATCACTAGTAAACAGGAAGTGGGGCTGTGGCTCAGGGTAGGTCAGTAGCCTTGGGCTGAAGACCTCAGGCACAGTGCCCAGGCCCAGAGTTCAAGCCCCAGAACCCCTGCCTCCCCAAATGATAATTATCTTTTACTCCAGAACAAATCATCTAAAAATACATTTTGCGTGTTGTTATTGCACTTTTAAATGAGGAAAAATCTCTCAAAATCCTGTTGTGCTTAACATGATGAAACCAGAGACTCTTCCTGTATATACGGTGTCAGAATTTCATAGAGAAAAGTCACCTTTTGTAACTTGTCCCTTAAGGAGGCCATAGTTATGAGAATTAAATTCCAAAAAGCATTTTGCTATAACAAAATTAACCACTTTAGTCTCATAAATCATTTTTGTAAATATAAATTTATACTTTAATTTATAATTGTGAAAATCAGAAAAAAATTTTGTATTTAAGATGTTGAAGTACTGTCTTCCAAGATATTCCTGTAATGTATCATCTATTTTGATTACTGATTTGCACTGAAGTTGTCCTTAAATGTGCATTTTACTTAGACATACTCCTGGTTCTTCTAAAATTGAACAGCATTGCACACTAGGCAATATCATGTTCAGATTGGTTTTACCTGCTTTTGGAATTTTCTAAAGTAGATTTGTTGGCTTCTAAGTTTACAATATGGAAGATACACAAACTGAAGTTTTACCTATTAAATCACTCACCATCATTGTATTTCTAATTTCTTTGGGGATTTATTCTCTAAGTTGCTGTGGTGTTCATGCAGCCTTCAATCAAGAATACTCCACATTAGCCACACAGGAGTTCTTTACCTAGCTCAGCAAAATCACAATCCTTGTTCTGTAGCAACAAATATGTATCCCCAAATGGGCCAACCTATCTTATCCTATTAAAATTACTCTTGTTGTGAATAATAAGAAGACAAAAGTGTGAGTAACACAAATCAAAACACCTATATAGTCCTGTTAAAAGCTCATTCTTTTTATTGAGGTAACATGTGGGCACTGCTTACTTGTATTTGGCAAGAAAGGCACAGATAAACAGATTTTCTTTCCAAATTCTAACATCCTGAGTTGAAAACTAAAATATATTTTGTTTTGTGTGAAAGTATTGGTATGTTGAATTAAAAAAAGTATTTAGCATGAATGCTAATGAACCCAGTGTATTATTTGTGGCAGAGCTTCTTAGATTAATCATAGGTTTGGGTTTGTCTTTTTTAAAAATCTATATACCGTGATTTGGCTACTATTGATTAATCTCTGCAGCTGTTATTCATAATGTGGAGTAAGAATAACGGTTAATAATTTAGTTGTCCTTTTTTCATGTTTGGGTCTTCTGCCTATATTATGACCTTTAGGCAATAACAACAATTCTCAAGAATTTCAGTTGACATATTAGTAACCAGTCAGTCAAATGACAAACACTATGGCAAACTAATATTCTTGTATAAATATAAATTCATTTTTGTAATGTCCCCTGTATTTTATCCATATCAGTTTTTCATATGTATTATATGAATGTGCATATATATACATATATATACTTACCTTTTGTTTAATATATAGTTTAAACAATTTTATTGCTATAGTGTTTCAAAAATAAATTCTACAAATTTTTATGGATAGATTTGATGGACACTCATCAATATAGACATTTATGTGATCACCACTACTTTCTTTTCTTTTTCTTTTTTTTTGTGAGTCATGGGGCTTGAAGTTGGCATTGGCACTGTCCCTGAGCTCTTCAGCTCAAGGCTACCACCCTATCCTGAAGCCAAGCCCTACTTCCCATTTTCTAGAGGTTAATTGGAGATACCAGTCACAGGTCCTTTTGTGCCAGGGCTGGCTTTGAACCTTGATCCACAGAACTCAGCCTCCTGAGTAGCTAGGATTACAGGTGTGAGCCACCATGCTCAGCTTTACCCCTACTTTCCACAGCAGTTTTGTTCTGATATTTTCCAACTATTGTATCCTCTCAATTTTGGCCATAGTAACAATGATTCTGTCTTCTATAGCTATAGTTTGTACTTATGTACAATTTTGTATAAATGAAGTTGTATGGTAAGATAGAGTATTGCCACTGGCTTCTTTCACTTACATTATTTTCGAGATTCATCCAGATGTCTACGTATATCAGTACTTCATTATTTTCCATTTCTGAGTTTTGTTTCATGGTATCTAATACAAAACCAGTTTATATATTCATTAGATGGTGAACATTTGGGTTGTTTCCAGTCTGTGACTTGTCCGTTCATCTTTTTAACCATAGCTTTTGGATGAGAATGTTGTCATTTGGAAGAAGTCCAATGTATTATCTTTAAAATCATTCTTACTTTGCATATCATTTCTAAGGAATATTTGCATTATTATCAAGATTTTTTAAAGTATTGCAGATTTAACTCATATATATAAATGATCTATTTTATTTTGTGTATAGCTTGAGTCACAAATTATACATGTATATGTGCACATATACACAAATATATATATATGTATATAGGTATATTTATGTGTATATATACACAAATATACATACACATGAGTACATATATATTTATATATATATTCATACATATATATATGTACAGATATTCAATTTTCAGCCACTTTTTCTGGAAAAAAGTTTCATTGTTTAATTATCTTACACCTTTTGTCAAAACTCAAATGACCATATATGTGTGCTTCTGACTGAATTTTCCTAAGTTACACTGAAACCCCATTATTCTCTGTGTATGTGAATATTATACTATTCGCATTACTGGACGTTATAAAATTTCACTTACTGTAGGTTGTAAAATTGCACTTATTTTCCACTTTGGTTTGTTCTGTAACATTTTATTTCAGAATATCTGAAATATATAAAAAGTCAGTTAGGATCTAGTTTGACATTGCACCAAACTTATACATCCAATTATAGAGTCAATGATTTTAAAGGAAAAAAATCAAAATGATGCAGTGGAGATATTCAGACAAGAAGGGAGGATGGGGGATACACAAAGTTTTATGAGCATAATGAAGCATACTCTGACAGAAATAGTCTTCAAAAATGCTTGAGTTCTTATGTACTTTCATTCAGAGAAAACTATTTGGTGTTAATTGTAGATTCTTTCTCTTAAATGTTAAGGAATTGTATAGCAGACAAATCAGTTTCTGAGTGATGCTATTAATAAAAATTAGAGTATAAACTACCTGAAATACAGAAAGCTCAGTGAGCCTCACTTGCTGTCTAAGCAGAATTCTAAAACAACCTGTGAAAGAAATGTTATGCCTAAATTTGATTCTAAAATCCCTGTGGGCTAAAAGATGGCTACAGAAAGCATTTGATTTTCTGACCCATACTTAACCTTGGTATGCATTATAGGATACTACATATTTCCTAGGATGTAAAGGGATAAAAATTCAGGGCCAGCAAAGGAGATGAGACAACATAGTACATTAAGGACAACAATCATTCATTATATGGCTTTTGTTTCAATATCCTGGAGGTCCTTTCAATTAGCTTCACATTATATGGCCTTATGTATCAAGATTTTGCTCTATTGCAGATCTCTGCTAGTAGAGCCCAAGGTTTCTACTGATTATGACGAATGAGGGAAACCATTGAGCCTAAGTTCCTTTGAGTCTGGCTTACTTCACTTAATATGATTTTTTCTAAGTCTTTCCATTTCCTAACAAATGGGGCGATGTCCCTTGGTTATCTCATATTGGTATAGTATCTCACTTTGTTATCTGATACATTGAATTTATTTGTATTTGGATATTTGAAATTTGATAGGGAAGGGGGGAAAACCAAGACGGGTGGGAGGTGTGGGGGGGGGGAGGGAAATGGGTACCAAGACATGTGAAAGGGTATCAATGTATGCGAATTAATGCACCTTCTATCTGGCAAATATCATGTAACCCTTTTACTAATTACAATAAAAAAATAAAAAGTAAAAAAAAAATTCAGGGCCATAAACTGCATTTTCTTAAATGTATGAATACATATACATAGCTGTATATCCTAGATTTAGCTTGGCCCAATTGTGCTATAAAGTTGTAATAAATCTATTGTCACATGATCTTCTAATATAAAAGGAAGATAAAGGAAAGACTCAAATTCTTACTATTGCTGCCCTAATGAGTCATACTTCCTCAAATCACAAGTGGGGCTCAAGTAAGAATTTTCCCAGGCTACACTGAAATAGGTGTTATATTCTATATATAATAGAATTTTGGTTATCTGAAGGATGGGAATTAAAGAATCAAAACAAATTAGCTTCTGTTAGTGCATTTGATAGTTATTATACTTTTGAGCCTGGTGGAAATATTTTAGACTGAATTATAAATAATTCAACAGGGAGTCTTGATACCTCAGCTAGAGCTATAGGGTTTTCAGTGTGATCTTGGAGACTTTGAGCACTGTTTTGCAAATAATATAGCCTTGATCAGAATGTGTAACTTTGTGTGAAGAGTTTCTGTAAGAATAGTCTATGTGATTTTAGGATGGGCCAAATGACAGTGCCATAGTGATCTGGCCAAAGGGATATTGACATATTAGAAGGAAAATGGAGGCAGAGCATTGATTTTCATTCTCAAAAATGTGTTGGACTATACATCCTGAATGAAAGAAACTACCATAACTATGACCAATGAGCTGCCAGGTAAGGTTGCACTAAGACCAATTGCCTCTATTTTTACCCTAATTTATAACCAATAAAATCATAATATTTATTGGTATTATCACATTCAAATTAAATTTTTATTTTGATCCATCAGCTAAGGCTGTATGGAGAAATTATTTTGTGATGTATGTTAGTCATAATTAGTGATAGATATATGATTAGAGTGCCACATGCTGTATCTTCTGTGCTATTTGTCCTAATTGGCAAACTGTATTATCCTGGGATTGAACAGTCATCTAACCTGAACTTTTCTTTCATTATTAGAATTTTTAGAAGAAAATTATTTGGAGATATTTTATAAGTACAACATGAAGATTCCAAGGGGGTTTTTTCTGGCTTTTAGAATTCTAAATGAGTAACAGTGCAATGAAACCATCTCATTCAAAAATCTTAAGTGCATTGGTATCATTGTTGGTTACAAGAGGAATTTTACAGGAACAAGTTAGTCCTACTTAAATATTTTTATATTTTAATACCTACAATTGATTTAGTCCTAAAAGGGCACTTAGGCCAAACAGTAATATTTGAAAACTCTCACTTTTGGAAACATGTTTAAATATGCCAATTTCCTTTTTTTCATCCTATTTATCCATTTATTCATTATTTTATAATTAAAGTGATAGATAATACTTATTATATATTCATATTTAAAATACTATTTACATTTAACCCTGACAATTTCATTCAAAAGACATTATTACCAGTTTGATTTGTATATATAAAAAAACCTGGTATTAAAAATATTGAAAGACCTATTCAGTATTTTAATTCTACAAAGTCTCAAAAGCTTTTAGATCTTAGGCTACACAAAGAAAATTATGAATTATAACATATGATCTTTTGCCTTTTGGTGTTCAAGATCTGTGACACTACACACCTACTACCCTTAAGGCCTAAGGTAATCCACTGATGATAGATAAAGATTTATCAGATTTGTCCTTTTATTTCTCTAGCTATTTGTCCCAAGGCTGATATGTGTGGCACAGTACCTTGTAGATTTATTTTGTGTTATTCTTTTGGAGATTCTCAGCAGGAGCTCTGAATGGGGAAAGTTAGATAAGAGTATTACTTCCTTCAGATAAAGGGAACACATTAAAGGAGGCACTTGAATTAGCTGTATTTAAGATAAAATTTATTGTGATTCTTCAAGATAATTATATAACACTTTCTGTTTTGGAACTCTGGGAATTTCTCCCCATTAGGATTACATATTCTTCAAGGATCTGCTCTTTCCATACTTTGGTAAAGTGGACCATTGAGCCAGTAGTCTTAATTTGAGTTATCCTGTCTCTTCTTTTTGAGACTTTTAATGTTCCTTACTCCACTTGCTTGTGGCATAGGCTTTGCATTTAGGGGATAAAACAATGGCATGAATTTCTTCTTGCCATCTCTTTTCCATTGTAGAGTTGGACTCAACACAACCAATGCGTGAATTACAACTTCAAGGAGTAGGGGGAGGTCACAGAGAGAATTCAAGTATAAGAAGCTATTTACCCCAAACATCTTCAAACAGAAATAGGTTTACATTTATTTACAACTTTGCTAATTTTATGAGTGTCTGGAAATCTGTTCTACCTAGGGATTTACACCCCCCTTCATATGTTCCTTTCTAAAAAATGTCTTCCTGTTTTACCCATGATAGGCAAGAGGGATATTAAGGAGATCCCATCATCAACGAGGTTGCTCTTGAACTGATGGCAACTAGGGAGTTAACAACATTTCAAAGCTCTCTGAGTACTTGATGCATACCTCCTAAGGCTTATATTCTGTACTCTCTCCTCTGTCCTAACTATTTGCAGAAAGAGCCTGGGTGGAGGTCAGAAACAGAAAAAGAGAATTCTTTGTTGTTCCAGAATCCTTGAATTATTTCTACAGAGAGATCCCTAAGTAAAGTAGCAAATTCCTTTTGGCATCAAAGGAAACCTTGCAGTAGCATTCATGTTATAGAGGTAATAGTACTGATGAGGAGAGCTGTGGATCCTCCAGGCTTTAAAAACACAAGCCAAAAGAAATAGGATAAGAAAGAGTCACAATGTAAAATATAGTTGATTCTTATCTCTAGTTAGTGATTTTTGCTGTACCAAAGTCTAAGAAAGGATGTGTTTTACATAGGATATACAATGAAAACATAATATACAGTGCTCATAGAATATACAAATGAAAGCCAAGAGAACATGACAACTTTTACTAAAGTCTATTAGCTATCACTGAGCTAGTGTCATAGCTGCCTATCTAACCCATCCCTGCTATCCTACTCTTTGGCTTCTATTTCAACTGTAGGATGCTTTCTAATTATGAAATAATTATGGCACACTCATTTAATCATTTATTCCTTCCTACTCTCATTTACATTAGAGTCATCCTTCTGAAAATTTATTTTCCTTATACAAAATCTATTCTGAGCATTGTAATTTCAATGGATTTGAACTTAAATAGAGCTCGTTGAATTGATCCATTCAAGTAGTTTTCCACATGTCATTTATTCTTTCAGGCCCTTATCTAATATTCCACATAATTGCTACAGGGTTTCATAAAATTTCCTAAGATTCATTAAAATAAATCAGAGAATTAAGTCATGAAAAAGTATAGGAATGCTTTTTTTCTACTCCCACTGTTTCTTAACTGTCTCCAAATTTATTACATTTTTGTAATTTCCTTGCTGTGTTTCTTTCTGTTAGACTCTAGTTGCCATGAAAATAAAAACTGTTAATTTTAATTCATTCCTTTCTACTCGGTAACTAACAACGAGCTAATGTAGATCAGTTGTTCTCTAAAGATCTGAATTTGAAAAAAACAACAACAAGGAATAGCTACTCCATTTTGATTACAAATAACACAGTTCTTTATTTCGTATTTGTATTTGGTGCCAGACAGTACTTGAGAAAAACAGAGTCTCAGTTTATCCTTCTCAAGGGCCTACCTTTTCTTTTAGGAACATTTTAGAAACATTCTGATAACTGAACCAGGCGATAGGCAGGGAAAAAGGGAAATGTGTGACAAACTGTGCTTGCAGAAGCATGATAATAATAGATTCTAACGCAGTAACCACTCATCACCACTATCAGAAGACAGAAACGAGTCGACGGAGAAATATCTACTCTCTTCTTGCTACAACTAAGCTATTAGACTTAGAAAATTCAATCCAGCAGCAGAAACCTGCAGCTGATTTTTGTACAGTGCCCTAAGATATACTTATCTAGAAATTAGCTATTGTACTGCTTCCTACAGCTTGCCAGGTAAGATTGCAGTAAAGGACATGCTGAGGACATTAGCACGCGCATTCCTCCATTACCCAGACTATTAAAACAAGTAGAGATAGAATTCCAGTGCACAATGCTCACTGAGATGATTTTACCAGCAGAAAAAGCAGATAAAGCAGGGCATGTCAAACTTGTGAATGGTATGCTGTGAAGATACTTGTCATAAAATAAATAAGTGCTTTATATTTGGAGCAATGCACTTTTTTGATTTTTCATATAGGGCAGATATTAGCTCATCCCTTAGCCTCCATATACCACCCCATTGAATACTTTCCTTAAGTTTAGTTACTTTGACTTTTTCAAATGCATAGCATGTTGATAAAGACATCTCAAATAAAATACTCATAGGGTGAGACAGTACAGTCTAGTAGATAGTAGATCTTTATTTCTTTCATCTTTTGTTCCCCAGTGAAAGAACAGTGCTGCACAGACTCTTTTCAAGTAACTTCTTCATTAACATCCGGAATGCTTACTCTCTCATGGGCAGATTCGCACTAAGTCACAGTGTAAATGATTTATACCCAAATGCCAACTGATTCCTTTGTCATACTATATGATACTACTTATGTACTAACTTGCTCCTCTCCTTTGTATAACAGATTTTATCAAGAAAGACCAATCAGAATAAAAATCTAATTGTAGGTTGTTTGATGAACATGTGATTAAAAGAAGGAAATTAGCAAAATTGTTACACCATTCATGAGAGCATCACAATTTAAATGCTGATAATACTAGATACCTCAAACTGGGGCAGTTTATATCCCCGAAGAGCTGTATTAGTTATCATTGCTGCAAAAACAATTTATGCATTAAATAGCTCAAAACAACATGCCATTTTTTACTGCATAGTTTACATGGGTTAAGAGTATAGCCATGATGGGGCCGGGAGTTTGGCCTAGTGGTAGAATGCTTGCCTAGCATGCACGAAGACCAGGGTTCGATTCCTCGGTACCAGACACATAGAAAAAAGGCAGAAGTGGTGCTGAGGCGCAAGTGGTAGAGTTCTAGCCTTGAGAAAGTTCAAGGAAAGTGCTCAGACCTTGAGCTTAAGCCCAGGACTGGCAAAAAAAAAGAGAGTACAGACATGATTGATTTAAATATGTTCTCTGCCATTGTTTCATGAGCCTGAAATCCAAGTGTTGGAAGGTATGTGCCCTTTCCTGGGATTTGTGGACTTCTTCCTATATGACATGATTGGCAAATTCAGTCCTTCAGGGTTGTAGGAAAAAATTTCCCCTTTGTTACTGGCTATCACCAAAGGGCTTTCATTGGCACTGACAAATGTCCTTACCACGTGACGCTTCCACAACATGGAAGCCTAATTTTTTGCTCCAATCTGCTCTAATAAGTTTCATATAGATCTTGCTCATACTTGAGGAGATGAGATTGTTATACACAATCTATACACAAAGGGACTAGTGTATTCATGCACATGATTTCTCATTTTAATGCTTTATAGCTCAGTGCAAGTGGATGCACAGCAAACTCTTCTCAAGGTGTTTCAAATACAATTGGAAAAGACTCTACGCTGGAGTTCACATATAATCACTACATAACTAAGGCATTTGTGTTTTCAAGGCTCACCCATGATTCAAATGAGTAGAAAAATGATGAACCACTCAAGCCCTGTTTAACTTTGGTAACCAGATCCATGTGCATTCACATCTTAACTTTGAATTGAGAATTTATTAGTTGTGTAACCTTAGGAAAATCCCTTAATCGGTCTAGGGCTTGGAGAGCTTATCTTCAAAATGAATCTGATGAAAAGAGTGAGTTGAATCTCTAGTAGACACTTATATGAAATAAGATTAGGCTATATCTGCACAGAATAGTTATTCAAGTAACGTAACTATCATTTGATTGAAGGGTTGGTATAGCTTCTTTCCAATGGACAGTGAAAGTGGCTATGATTGTATTAATGAACTATTTTGGATTTTTGGCGTATCTTCGTTGAAAGGCAATATGTGCTATCAAGGATTGTTTTGGAGTTTTTTAGTTTAATTTATGAATATTGATTGTATGATCTTATATTCAAGTGTTAAAGCTGAAGGCATGGAGTAAGCATCATTCCTTTTCCTTCAAGCCATGTGCACAATACATTTCCAACCCACTGCAGTGAGAGCAATCTGACTCAGAACTGATGACCTCTAGCTATTTTCCAACTATTTGTTCATGAAATCTAGATTTATCATTTATTTTTACCTAAACTAAATATGGGAAGGATATTTCTCCAAGCAGATAATAAATTTCTTCATAACACACTAATTGGTTTTATTTCTATTGTCACTGTCTCCAGGTTAGAGGCCAAACGAAATACTGGCCTGTCATAACGGTATAAAAGCTTGCTATATTGAAATCATCCAAAAGGCTGTTGCACCTGGATCAATATTCTTCTCAGATGAAATTCAAAAGTTTTTCACCCTGTGAAAGTCAATTTTCAAACACTTAAAAAAAGTAGAAATTCCTTTTGAAGGCATTACACAACAGAAGTATTCCCTTTTATGGATGCTCAATAAATACATACTGACACAAAGATTTTGACTGTGACCAAAGCCCCAACTAAAAAAATCAGATTCAAGGGGCCGGGAGTTTGGCCTAGTGGTAGAGTGCTTGCCTAGCATGCACGAAGACCTGGGTTCGATTCCTTGGTACCACATACATAGAAAAAAGCTGGAAGTGGTGCTGAGGCTCAAGTGGTAGAGCTCTAGCCTTGAGAAAGTCCAAGGACAGTGCTCAGTCCCTGAGCTCAAGCCTAGAACTGGCAAAAAAAATCAGATTCAATACTTATATTTCACATAAGCTTCTTGACTAGACCTTATTCAGCAAGTATGGCATGCATGTTATGAGAGGTAAATTAACCCAAGCAGAATGGATTTATACTAAATACCAGCTGACAACTAGCTTGCAGTTTTAGTTTGGCTATCACTTAGCTGGATAAAATTAGGGAACTTTTTAAAAAAATTGTCAGGAGTTCAGTTCCTTTTTTCTTTCTTCAAGTGAGATTTCATGTTGGAAGGAGTGAATTTGTTCAAAGCACGATGGGTGCACATATAGATATATATCACAGGGACTTCAAATTCTTAGTCTATAAAAATGAAAAACAAATGCTTACTGCCCACTCAAATGATGGCTGTTCTGTAGAGTTCTTTATATATTTCAACACACTATATAAATACTGCTACTTATAAACATGATTAAGGTTACAGCCACCATCATGATTTAAGGTTTTGAATAAATGTTATGTATGCCATATAATTACCCTTCCCTCTATGAAGCCAAAGTGACAATAGAGGCACCCATACATGCAACGTATTCTACGTAATTACATGCATTTATTATTCATCCATAGTTGACTCAGATAACTGGGAATTATCAATATTTAGGAAGGCATGGTAGAACCCTTAACAGTGTGCTTTGGAGGCTCAGGGAGTGCTATGATGTTCTCAACTTTATTTTCTACCTTGAAGCATAGTAAAAAAAAAAAAGAAGAAAAGAAAAAGAAGAAAAAAAAGAAATCTCCTCCTTTGCTCAAATATCTGGTTACAAGAGGGCAGCGCCAATGAATTCCATGCAAGTGGAGGTCTCTACAATGCCAGAAATGGTAGGTAGGCACAGGAAGAGAGAAGGGCAGGGCAGCCCACTAAGAAGGGCGAAAAAATATTTACTATGTCAAGATTCAGGTGTTTAGACATTTATTCACATCAACTAATGTTCATTACCCTTACAAACATCATAGCCTGTGCTACATTATTTATTCTGGTCCTATCATTGATAAGAATTCAGATCAACAAATTGGTTAACAATATTTTTCTCATAGGAAAGCCCAAGGTTAATTGAGATTCTGGAAAAAATATAGTTCATATTCTCTATTAATGTGTTTAATCAGGCCACATTCCCAGAGAGCAGAAAATCATATAACTCCCAACTATGAAAAATTTATAGTCATTTATCCTTCTTCAATTCTCACACATCAATTTGGGGGTGTAGCTGAGCCTATCACATAAAGGAAAAGAATAAGACTGCTAAAAGTTATACAAGAGAACTTCAATTGACTTACTGAGATTCATAACCAGTGTCGGCCAATTTTGCACAGAAACTCGTTCTAACTATTGTGTGACCTTCAGCAAATCCCTTCTTTTCTCTGAACTTTAGCTACCAGTTTTTAAAATGAGATTCCTGTTTCTATTGCAGGTATTTATGAAGGATAAGTGAGATAACATACAATTAAATATAAAATGACAGGTATGCTCATATGCTAGAAGTTTTATAATTATGTCTTAATACATTTATACTATATTAGTTGTTTATTCTAGATACATAGTGAGGTATGGTTTCAATGCAGCTCCATTATTGTACTACCCCTTTTCTTCATTGGAATGTATGGAAATCATTCTAAAATGAAATATCTTTTTGTTGGAGGGGGTCATGGGGCTTGAACTCGGTCTGGGCTCTATCCCTGAGCGGTTCAGCTCAAGGCTACCACCCTACCCTTGAGCCAAGCCCCACTTCCTGTATTCTAGAAGCTAATTGGAGATAATAGTCTCAGCTCCTTTTTTGCCTGCGCTGGCTTTTAACCTTGATCCTCAGATCTCAGCCTCCTAACTAGCTAGGATTGTAGACATGAGCCACTGCCCCTGGCCTAGAATAAAATATCTTAAAAAGACATCCAACACAAAACAAGAAGAATAAATAATACAGAGTACAAGTATACATTCAATTCAGAATGCTTTGGTTTCATTGACACCACCAATGGTTAATTGCTATGTGACCTGACACAAATTATTTCACCTCTCTGCACATGAAATGCACATTGTCTATAATAATATCCCCCATCTGATATGATTGTTTTGAGGATTAATCTTGTTGAAGTAGGTAACATACTGAGACTATTATCCAGGTAAGATACACACACACACACACACACACACACACACACACACACACACACACAAACAACCACATACAATATTTGGGTTGCATTTTCTTTGCTCTTCTATATCCACCCTCCAAATTGTAGCCTGAATTACACTGCCTTTTACTAAGTGAGAAACTTCCTAGGAGTTCTTCCTTACTGCAGTATTTAAGCTTCATTGACTTCATAAGAGACACAATTCAGTTCTTCAAACCACATCTCATTGACCTCTAAAATATATCCTAATACACTGAAATGCCGTAGTACTTCTAAGGGATTCTGCAGGATGACTGCAGTACCTTGTACGATTGCAGTTACTAACATTGACTTGCAGCACATCTCGGCAAATATTCCTTTCCCGGTGTTAGCACCTGCTATCTCCTGCAGAGCATTCATGTTTGAGTCAAGGAAAACATGTGTTGCTGCTACCTCTACAGCTGGCATGCACTAACAACCCTCCTTTTTTTTTTTTCCAAACCTGGGTATTTAGGTAGCTAAAACATCATAGGAGGGAAAAAGAGATGTCAAATATTTATATAACACCATACATTCTTTAAAAATGTGGCTATTAGATCCAAACAGTAAAGAGCAAGGACTCAATATTTGCATACTCAATGCTATGAACATGGTAATGGAAACATAAACACAACTACATAGACATAAAAACCTATGACTCTATAGATATAATGTTTTATTTCATAAATTAATATGTATCTATGACATACAAACCTTAGTCTAATTTTGAATATGTTCTAAAACTAAGTGCCAGTGATTGTATATAGAGATCCCCTTCTTGAACACTTGTTTGTTAAACTTGTCATTTGAAATATGATGTAAAAATCAATGTTAATAAATTCTTCAATAAAAAATTACCTCCGGGGAAAAAAAGTATAAAGTGCTATACAAATTAAAAAAATCCCTTTTGCTGATAATATGAAGAAAAGTTGTCAGGAAATGATTTATGTTTTTAGAAGGAGAGAAGTAAGGAAAGAAATGGGCAAATATTGGAAATCTTACATTATAAAAAACAAATTTTAAGTGAAAAATATTCATTCTGCAGTAAGATTTCCCTTTTAATTTTAAGAGGTGTGGTTGGCACGAATCTTGAGAATGTTACCTTCCATGATAAAATTGATTGTACAATATGACTAGTTTAAGGACTTTTTGATGGAGAGGTTGATTACTCTGAATTTTTCCAATATGCCTAAAGGTCTTTATCAGAGGAACATAGAAATATCTGGTATATATGGAAATATGGCAAAGAATGCAACCACAACTCAAAAGATGCTAGAAGCTGTTCGAACCTGGAAGCAGCAAAAAAATGCTTTCCCAGTTCCCTCAAAAGAAACTATCCCTAGTTAATATCTTGCCATTTTACTTGTAGTACTTAATTTCAGTTTTCTCCCTGGAGACATCTAAAAGTGTCAAATGCTGTTTTATGTAGATACTGAGTATTTACCCATTTATTGTAAAGATAACAGGAAAACCAACATAATATTTAACATCTAATTGAAATGAATGCACTTAAAGTAAAACACCAAGAAGTGTTTATCAAAATTGACTTTAGCTGCATGCCAATTGCTTGTGCCCATAATCGTAGCAATTCAGGAGGATGATTTCTGATGATCAAGATTTGAAGCCAGCCCAAGGAGGATAAACCTTGAGACTCTTCAAATAATTACTAAAAAGCTGGAAGTGAAGGTATGACTTAAGTGGTAAAACATTACTTAGCCTTGAACACAACTGTACAGAGACAGCACCCGGGCCCTGAGTTCAAGCCCTGGGATTAGCCCACACACAAAACAATGGCTTTTCCTCTCCAACTTTTGTATACTGTTTCTCATTGAATAATTTTATAATACCATCCCTCACTTAAAACATTGCACAAACTAGCTCTTCAAATACAACTGGTCATCACCATTTCATCCTCATTTTATTGACCCATTTACAGTATTATATTAATTGATGCCGTATTCTCTTAATCTCTTCTGTACTTATAATACTGTATATTACCTTGTTTCATTTTGAACTAATTTCTTAGTTAACTGTTTATTTCCTCTTCTCCTTTCTGATCTCTCAGATACTTCACAATTTATTACTTGATTATTTTTCTATTCTATCCATATAAATACCCTAGATAATCTCATCTAATCTTACATATTAAAAATATTTCTGTTGCAGAATTTGTGTTTTCTATCTGTGGTAACACTGCTAACATGAACTTTAGACTCATACAATGACAGTCTCTACTTGAGTGTCGTGATAAAATTTTGTTGTAAAGTGACAATAGCAGTGTTTCCTATTTCACATATTCTGAGTCTTATTACACCTATCTTTGTAGTTGGTTTCTCTTCACTTTAACTTCATAGACATTTGTGATTACTTTTACAATATAAAGAGCCTGGATAGCTACCAAAGCAAATTAAAAAGCAATGAGAGATGTTTACCATGTTTTACCAGCAGCAGACGGAGGGGCAAAATAATGCTACTATTGTTTAAGCCAGTAATTTATTTTTATTTATTTATTTATTTATTTATTTTATATTTTATTTTTTTAATATTTTTTATTGTAATTAATAAAAGGGTTACATGATATTTGCCAGATAGAAGGTGCATTAGTTCACATACATTGATACCCTTTCACATGTTTAAGCCAGTAATTTAAAGTAAACTTTTGCACAATAGTTATTGGAACAACATGTCATAAGCATTTTACAATTTATCTTACATCAAGCTTAATTACTACCCTGATTTCAAGCACGCATATTCTGAGGCTTCTATGACCTTTCCCATCTTAGCGATAACTTAATCTTCTCAATGCTCAGGCCAAGTTTATTCAAGTTACCTTTTATTGCTCTTTTATCCTTCCTGCAAGCTAAAATTTTTTTTGGAATATATTCAAATGTTCAACCTATTTCACTAGCCTAATTGATTGAACCTTTTCCAAAGACTCTATACTTCACTGTCAGTAAAAGCCACACTCTTTCCTATTTCAAATAAGGCCTTCGATGATTTCTAATCCCTGTATGATCTCCTACTCTGAGATCATCTCACAGATGTTTTCCCTCAGTCACTTCCTCTCACGGCATAGATGTGGTTGATGTTCTGAAGGATGTTCAGAACAATTTTTGTAAGTACTTTTGAAAATGCATTTTCTCTGCCTGATCAACTGTCTTTTCATTAACTTCAGGTCTCTATTCATTCAGATTATATTGTTAAGAGAATTCTTCCTTATATTTGTGTAACACCACTTCAATTTTCTTTGGGATGCTTAATATAAAATTTAATGTATCTTACATATCCTTTCATACTTATCCCTCTTTTTCCCATGAGAATATAAGCTCTACCTAGTAAAAGGATTTTGTACTATTTGCGACTATAATTCTAGGGCATTAGATTTCTACATACTATATCTCC